>NC_066565.1:10562848-10566957 GCF_024679095.1 Eriocheir sinensis | reverse complement strand
CGACGTTCGTAAGTCACAAAAAATGTCTTAAGGCAACCTTCGGCTGCTTTGGGCTATTCACTAAACAGTTACGACACTCTTCCGGCACCGTAACTTTACGGCAGCTCCAGGCATGGCGTAAGGTATCATAACCCGGACCTAGGGCCTCCACAATACAATACGGACCATGACAGAGGAAGAAGAAGAAGACCCGCGACCATAACAACAGCGAAACTAGCCCCATAAAACACTCACGAAGAAGAAACCTGAAGAAGAAACACCCTCCGCACCACTTCCATGGGCCAGTAGGAGTACCGCACCAACTCCTCCCCACAGCCGTGTGAGAGGAAAATATCGTTTTGGACGTGGTCCGTCACACGACTCAGCGATCACCTCCACCGCCTGCGCCTGCCCCTGACCCCTGGCAGGACCGTCGAGGAGACCAGTGAGCACCTTCTGCTGCATTGCCCACGCTTCCACTCTCACCGAGTGCTGCCACGATACCACCTCGGCGCTCCCTGGACGTGCCCACTTTCGACCTGCCCACGGTGCTGCTGGTGGCAGCAGGCGTCCACCCCTCATGGCAGGAAGCAGCAGCCATCCGCCTCACCTACGCCTCCTTCAGGAGGACGGGGCAGCAGATACGCCTATGAAGCCCTCACAGGACGACACAAGGGCTCATATGAGCGAGTAGATCGCCGCGGCCCAAAACAACATGAACAAGAATCTGAAGAAGAAGTAGGGAGAAGAAAGAAAAAGCCAGAAGACCCCAGTTTATTGAAGGTGAAGAAATGGAATTACAAGCAGTATTAGCACACGACCGGGCTCTCAGGAGAGAAAGGGTCTTCAGAGACCCTTTGAACCCCCTGGAAGTGGAAGATGAACATCTCTTGAGATATTATAGATTCCCTCGTAGGGAAATACTCTGGCTCTGTGATGAACTGGAACCAGACATTGGTCGTGTGACAAGAAGATCTCATGCCGTCCCTACTCACACGCAAGTGTTGACAGCACTGAGATTCTACGCTAGTGGAAGCTTTCAGAGTGTTGTGGGAGATGCCTCTGGACTCAGCCAATCAAGTGTCTCACGAATAATAGGGAAAGTAACAGATGCCTTATTCAGCAGAGCAAGACGGGAGATAAAAATGCCAAGAAGTGCAGCAGACATAGCTGCAACAAAGCATAAGTTTTACCAATTGAGTAATTTCCCTAATGTGATTGGTGCAATTGATTGTACCCACATTGCCATCAAAGCCCCACAGATTAACGAGGATGTATATGTCAATCGTAAACAATATCACTCACTGAACATCCAGGTGATTGCCAACTCTGATCAAGTAATCACAAGCTATTCAGCAAAATACCCTGGAAGCAGTCATGACTCTTACATATGGAGGAATAGTTGTGTTCGCCGGAGCTTCAACAGAGGGGAGTTTGGACACTCATACCTGCTTGGTGAGTATTTTGTTACTTTGTAATTATATATCCCTGACATTGTTTTGCAGACCTGAGTGATCCATTTCCGAGACTGTAATTATATATCCCTGACATTGCTTAGCTGACCTGAGTGATCCATTTCAGACACTCAATTTCTGGGTAAATTATAATACTTTTCATGTGGAGATTGTTGTAATCACCAGGAAATGGCTACGATAACCATTTAGTTAAATTGTTGATAGTTTCGCACTTTAGCAGTGATAGGTTACTACCCTTTGCAACAAAGGATTACTATCCTCAGGAGCAATATATTACTATTTTAGGAGGTAGGTTACCATTCTTTTGGTCAGTGGTTCTTAACCTTATTACTACCATGCCCCCTCTAGGAATTGGTTCTTCCCTCCACACCCCCCTTGCATCTGTGAATAAAGCTTCCTCCCAGATTTTAAAGAAAATAGTAAGCCCTATGTATGTAGTGTAGCAACTTGCCTGATGGGCGAACCTCCCATAACTCAATCTGCGAGGGGGGTACCTATTTGACCAACTGGTTAAGGAGTGGCTCTCTCATCTTGCTGGTTGCAGGTTCGATCCCCAGCGGCTAAACCTTTCCTTGTCTGGATTAATTTCTTGTGTGTTTCGTCACACACAGAGGTCGAGTATGAATATATTACCTGAAGAGTAAATTCTGGGATTTCAATTACACTATAGGAAATTAAAGCTAAGGCGATACTTTTGCATTTTCTCGTAAACTTCTCAATATTTGCCCACACTCTTGTCAAGAGAATAACACATTTAATTAGAGAAATTCCAAGTTTTACCTAGGGATCGTGCCCCCTTTGCAAATTACGGACACCCCCTTAGGGGGCCATGCCCTATCGGTTAAGAACCACTGCTTTAGGTTAATGTGTGTTTATGTTAGTTTATAGATAGGTTGTAGGGTCAAGACAGCTGAACAATCTGTCATAGTGTTTGTTATGATACTTTCTGCAATAAATTCACCCTCACACCGTTATAGCTCTTTTCTGGTGAAAGTCATATCCACGTGAAAGAGAATCATACCTTACCTAGAAATAAATAGTATGTGTCTAAAATCGACAGCTTAGATATGCTAATCAATGCTTCAGACCTTGAAACTTGCATCACATTTAGGTTGGATATTTGGGTAATTGTATAGTCACTGAAAGCCTCATTTCTTTGTCTGACAATAATATATAATTTACGAAAGTTAGTAAGGCACCATATAATATTTTGCTTGGCGTGTTTTACTGTGGTGTCATGCGTACTGTGTCTCGGTGTAATATACAATACACTACCAGGGTAATGTTTTCTTGCAGATGATCACTGTGTTTTGTTAAGTGCTGCTGGCCAACTATGTAATTAGATGTGATCAATAATTTCAAACTAAGCATTATGCCTACCAAATTTAACCTACATAGGGATTGCTGGTAAATTAGTAACTAAACAGTGCCCTGTAAGGTTTGATTCATCACTCATTCTGAAAGCCATTAGTACTGTCATAGTGGCCACCACTGATTTATAATAAAAAAATGCCAAAAGACTGATTTTGATAATTAGCAACTTGTCACTAAATATTTTTCATTGTTTGCCACTTCTATTGCTTGTAAAATAGGAAAAAAATATCAGCCAACAACTAATGTGTTCACTGTGGTGCAGATATTGTCAGGCTAAGGATACTAGGTATCACCCAGACATATGGCGTTGTGAGCGAGTGGGAGAAGAGAGAGAAAGGGAGGTTTGGCTCAGTTTTGCATTGAGGTGGGAAAACTATCAAAAGTGCTAGTTCACACTATATACATAACATTCACTCTATAAAAGAGGCAACAAAACTTGCTGCCAGCTTTTAACACCTTTCATACATGATAGACCTTTGATCACTAGATACCTTTGATGCTGACCTTTGTTGGGTTTATATTTAATTATTATTTGTGTAATTCCTATGGTTTGTTCTGTGAGTTCAATGTTATTTGTTAAGTTAGGTTAAGTTCAATGGTACTTGTTTGGTATAAGGATGGTATATTATATTAGTTCATAATAACTCTCTCTCTCTCTCTCTCTCTCTCTCTCTCTCTCTCTCTCTCTCTCTCTCTCTCTCTCTCTCTCTCTCTCTCTCTCTCTCTCTCTCTCTCTCTCTCTCTCTCTCTCTCTCTCTCTCTCTCTCTCTCTCTCTCTCTCTCTCTCTCTCTCTCTCTCTCTCTCTCTCTCTCTCTCTCTCTCTCTCTCTCTCTCTCTCTCTCTCTCTCTCTCTCTCTCTCTCTCTCTCTCTCTCTCTCTCTCTCTCTCTCTCTCTCTCTCTCTCTCTCTCTCTCTCTCTCTCTCTCTCTCTCTCTCTCTCTCTCTCTCTCTCTCTCTCTCTCTCTCTCTCTCTCTCTCTCTCTCTCTCTCTCTCTCTCTCTCTCTCTCTCTCTCTCTCTCTCTCTCTCTCTCTCTCTCTCTCTCTCTCTCTCTCTCTCTCTCTCTCTCTCTCTCTCTCTCTCTCTCTCTCTCTCTCTCTCTCTCTCTCTCTCTCTCTCTCTCTCTCTCTCTCTCTCTCTCTCTCTCTCTCTCTCTCTCTCTCTCTCTCTCTCTCTCTCTCTCTCTCTCTCTCTCTCTCTCTCTCTCTCTCTCTCTCTCTCTCTCTCTCTCTCTCTCTCTCTCTCTCTCTCTCTCTCTCTCTCTCTCTCTCTCTCTCTCTC
>NC_066565.1:10470248-10562748 GCF_024679095.1 Eriocheir sinensis | reverse complement strand
CTGAGGACACCACTGAAGACACAACTGGAACACAACTGAGGACACAACTGAGGACACAACTGAGGACACAACTGAACACACCAATGAAGACACCACTGAAGACACAACTGAAGACACAACTGAAGAGACAACTGAAGACACAACTGACGACACAACTGAAGACACCACTGAGGACACAACAGAAGACACCACTGAAGACACCACTGAGGACACCACTGAGGACACAACTGAAGACACAACTGAAGACACATGAAACACCACTGAAGACACAACTGAAGACACCACTGAAGACACCACTGAGGACACAACTGAAGACACAACTGAGGACACAACTGAAGACACCACTGAAGACACAACTGAGGACACAACTGAAGACACAACTGAAGACACCACTGAAGACACAACTGAAGACACAACTGAAGACACAACTGAGGACACAACTGAAGACACCACTGAAGACACAAATGAAGACACAACTGAGGACACAACTGAAGACACCACTGAAGAGACAACTGAAGACACAATTGAAGACACCACTGAGGACACAATTGAAGACACCACTGAGGAGACAACTGAAGACACAACTGAGGACACAACTGAAGACACAACTGAAGACACAACTGAAGACACCACTGAGGACAAAACTGAGGACACAACTGAAGACACAACTGAAGATACAACTGAGGACACAATTGAAGACACCACTGAAGACACCAATGAGGACACAACTGAAGACACAACTGAAGACACAACTGAAGAAACCACTGAGGACACAACTGAAGACACAACTGAGGACACAACTGAGGACACAACTGAAGACACAACTGAAGACACAACTGAGGACACAACTGAAGACACAACTGAGGACACCACTGAAGACAAAACTGAGGACACAACTGAGGACACAACTGAAGACACAACTGAGGACACCACTGAAGACACAACTGAAGCCACAACTGAGGACACAACTGAGGACACAACTGAAGACACAACTGAGGACACCACTGAAGACACAACTGAGGACACAACTGAAGACACCACTGAAGAGACAACTGAAGACACAATTGAAGACACCACTGAGGACACAATTGAAGACACCACTGAGGAGACAACTGAAGACACAACTGAGGACACAACTGAAGACACAACTGAAGACACCACTGAAGACACCACTGAGCACACAACTGAAGACACAACTGAGGACACAACTGAAGACACAACTGAAGACACAACTGAGGACACAACTGAGGACACAACTGAAGACACCACTGAAGACACAACTGAAGACACAACTGAAGACACCACTGAGGACACAACTGAAGACACAACTGATGACACAACTGAGGACACAACTGAAGACACAACTGAAGACACAACTGAGGACACAACTGAAGACACAACTGAGGACACCACTGAAGACACAACTGAGGACACAACTGAGGACACAACTGAAGACACAACTGAGGACACCACTGAAGACACAACTGAAGACACAACTGAAGACACAATTGAGGACACAACTGAAGACACAACTGAGGACACCACTAAAGACACAACTGAAGACACAACTGAGGACACAACTGAGGACACAACTGAGGACACAACTGAAGACACCACTGAAGACACCACTGAAGACACCACTGAAGACACAACTGAAGAGACAACTGAGGACACAACTGAAGACACAACTGAAGATACAAGAGGACACCACTGAGGACACAACTGAGGACACAACTGAAGATACAACTGAGGACACAACTGAAGACACCACTGAAGACACAACTGAGGACACAACTGAAGACACAACTGAGGACACAACTGAAGACACCACTGAAGACACAACTGAGGACACAACTGAAGACACAACTGAAGACACAACTGAAGACACCACTGAAGACACAACTGAGGACACAACTGAAGACACAACTGAGGACACAACTGAGGACACAACTGAAGACACCACTGAAGACACCACTGAAGACACAACTGAGGACACAACTGAAGACACCACTGAAGAGACAACTGAAGACACAATTGAAGACACCACTGAGGACACAAATGAAGACACCACTGAGAGACAACTGAAGACACAACTGAGGACACAACTGAAGAAGACACCACTGAGGACACAAATGAGGACACAACTGAGGACACAACTGAAGACACAACTGGTGACACAACTGAAGACACCACTGAAGACACCACTGAAGACACCACTGAGGACACAACTGAAGACACAACTGAAGACACAACTGAAGAAACCACTGAGGACACAACTGAAGACACAACTGAAGACACAACTGAGGACACAACTGAAGACACAACTGAAGACACAACTGAGGACACAACTGAAGACACAACTGAGGACACCACTGAAGACACAACTGAGGACACAACTGAGGACACAACTGAAGACACAACTGAGGACACCACTGAAGACACAACTGAAGACACAACTGAGGACACAACTGAGGACACAACTGAAGACACAACTGAGGACACCAATGAAGACACAACTGAGGACACAACTGAGGACACAACTGAAGACACAACTGAGGACACAACTGAAGACACCACTGAAGACACCACTGAAGACACAACTGAGGACACAACTGAAGACACAACTGAGGACACAACTGAAGACACCACTGAAGACACCACTGAAGACACAACTGAAGACACAACTGAAGACACAACTGAGGACACAACTGAGGACACAACTGAAGACACAACTGAGGACACAACTGAAGACACAACTGAAGACACAACTGAGGACACAACTGAGGACACAACTGAAGACACAACTGAGGACACAACTGAAGACACAACTGAAGACACAACTGAGGACACAACTGAGGACACAACTGAGGACACAACTGAAGACACCACTGAAGACACAACTGAGGACACAACTGAAGACACAACTGAAGACACAACTGACGACACAACTGAGCTGAAGACACCACTGAAGACACAACTGATGACACAACTGAAGACACAACTGAAGACACAACTGAGGACACAACTGAGGACACAACTGAAGACACAACTGAAGACACCACTGAAGAAACCACTGAAGAGACAACTGAAGACACAACTGAAGACCCCACTGAGGACACAACTGAAGACACAACTGAAGACACCACTGAGGACACAACTGAAGAGACAACTGAAGACAAAACTGAAGACACCACTGAAGACACAACTGAGGACACAACTGAAGACACCACTGAAGACACCACTGAGGACACAACTGAAGACACAACTGAAGACACCACTGAAGACACAACTGAAGACACAACTGAAGAGACAACTGAAGACACAACTGAAGACACAACTGAAGACACAACTGAAGACACAACTGAAGACACAACTGAAGACACAACTGAAGACACAACTGAAGACACAACTGAAGACACAACTGAGGACACAACTGAAGACACAACTGAAGACACCACTGAGGACACAACTGAAGACACAACTGAAGACACAACTGAAGACACAACTGAAGACACAACTGAGGACACAACTGAAGACACAACTGAAGACACAACTGAAGACACAACTGAAGACACAACTGAGGACACAACTGAAGACACAACTGAAGACACAACTGAGGACACAACTGAAGACACAACTGAAGACACAACTGAGGACACAACTGAAGACACCACTGAAGACACAACTGAAGACACAACTGAAGACACAACTGAAGACACAACTGAGGACACAACTGAAGACACAACTGAAGACACAACTGAAGACACAACTGAAGACACAACTGAAGACACAACTGAAGACACAACTGAAGACACAACTGAAGACACAACTGAAGACACAACTGGACACAACTGAGGACACAACATAAGACACAACTGAGGACACAACTGAATAAACAACTTAAGACACAACTGATGACACAACTGAATACACCACTGAAGACACAACTGAGGACACAACTGAAGACACAACTGAAGACACAACTGAGGACACAACTGAAGACACAACTGAAGACACAACTGAGGACACAACTGAGGACACAACTGAAGACACAACTGAAGACACAACTGAGGACACAACTGAAGACACAACTGAAGACACAACTGAAGACACAACTGAGGACACAACTGAAGACACAACTGAAGACACAACTGAAGAGACAACTGAAGACAAGACACAGCTGAGGACACAACTGAAGACACCACTGATGACACAACTGAAGACACAACTGAAAACACCACTGAAGACACAACTGAGGACACAACTGAAGACACCACTGAAGACACAACTGAAGACACAACTGAAGACACAACTGAAGACACCACTGAAGACACAACTGAAGAAACCACTGAGGACGACACAACTGAATACACAACTGAAGACACAACTGAGGACACGACTGAAGACACAACTGAAGACACAACTGAAGACACAACTGAGGACACAACTGGAAGACACAACACACAACTGAGGACACAACTGAAGACACAACTGAGGACACAACTGAAGACACAACTGAGGAACTGAGGACACAACTGAAGACACCACTGAAGACACCACTGAAGACACAACTGAAGACAACTGAGGACACAACTGAAGACACAACTGAAGACAACTGAAGACACAACTGAGGACACAACTGAAGAAGATACAACTGAGGACACAACAGAAGACACCACTGAAGACACCACTGAGGACACAACTGAGGACACAACTGAAGATACAACTGAGGACACAACTGAAGACACCAATGAAGACACCACTGAGGACACAACTGAGGACACAACTGAAGACACCACTGAAGACACAACTGAGGACACAACTGAAGACACAACTGAGGACACAACTGAAGACACCACTGAAGACACAACTGAGGACACAACTGAAGACACAACTGAAGACACAACTGAGGACACAACTGAAGACACAACTGAAGACACAACTGAAGACACCACTGAAGACACAAATGAAGCCACAACTGAGGACACAACTGAAGACACCACTGAAGAGACAACTGAAGACACAATTGAAGACACCACTGAGGACACATTTGAAGACACCACTGAGGAGACAACTGAAGACACAACTGAGGACACAACTGAAGACACAACTGAAGACACAACTGAAGACACCACTGAAGACACCACTGAGGACACAACTGAGGACACAACTGAGGACACAACTGAAGACACAGCTGAAGATACAACTGAGGACACAACTGAAGACACCACTGAAGACACCACTGAGGACACAACTGAAGACACAACTGAAGACACAACTGAAGAAACAACTGAAGACACAACTGAAGACACAACTGAAGAAACCACTGAGGACACCACTGAAGACACAACTGAAGACACCACTGAAGAAACAACTGAAGACACAACTGAGGACACCACTGAAGACACAACTGAAGACACAACTGAGGACACAACTGAAGACACAACTGAGGACACAACTGAAGACACCAATGAAGACACCACTGAAGACACAACTGAAGACACAACTGAAGAGACAACTGAGGACACAACTGAGGACACAACTGAGGACACAACTGAAGACACAACTGAGGACACAACTGAAGACACAACTGAAGACACCACTGAAGACACCACTGAAGACACCACTGAAGACACAACTGAAGACACAACTGAAAACACAACTGAGGACACAACTGAAGACACAACTGAAGACACAACTGAGGACACCACTGAAGACACCACTGAAGACACAACTGAGGACACAACTGAGGACACAACTGAAGACACCAATGAAGACACCACTGAAGACACAACTGAAGACACAACTGAGGACACAACTGAAGACACAACTGAGGACACAACTGAGGACACAACTGAAGACACAACTGAGGACACAACTGAAGACACAACTGAGGACACAACTGAGGACACAACTGAGGACACAACTGAAGACACAACTGAGGACACAACTGAAGACACAACTGAGGACACAACTGAAGACACAACTGAGGACACAACTGAGGACACAACTGAAGACACATCTGAAGACACAACTGAGGACACAACTGAAGACACAACTGAGGACACAACTGAAGACACAACTGAGGACACAACTGAGGACACAACTGAAGACACCACTGAAGACACAACTGAAGACACAACTGAGGACACAACTGAAGACAGCACTGAAGAGACAACTGAAGACACAATTGAAGACACCACTGAGGACACAACTGAAGACACTGCTGAAGACACCACTGAAGACACAACTGAAGACACAACTGAAGACACAACTGAAGAAACCACTGAGGACACAACTGAAGACACAACTGAAGACACAACTGAGGACACAACTGAAGACACAACTGAGGACACAACTGAAGACACAACTGAGGACACCACTGAAGGCACAACTGAGGACACAACTGAGGACACAACTGAAGACACAACTGAGGACACCACTGAAGACACAACTGAAGACACAACTGAGGACACAGTTGAGGACACAACTGAAGACACAACTGAGGACACCACTGAAGACACAACTGAGGACACAACTGAGGACACAACTGAAGACACAACTGAGGACACAACTGAAGACACCACTGAAGACACCACTGAAGACACAACTGAGGACACAACTGAGGACACAACTGAGGACACAACTGAACACACCAATGAAGACACCACTGAAGACACAACTGAAGAGACAACTGAAGACACAACTGAGGACACAACTGAAGATACAACTGAGGACACAACAGAAGACACCACTGAAGACACCACTGAGGACACCACTGAGGACACAACTGAAGATACAACTGAGGACACAACTGAAGACACCAATGAAAACACCACTGAGGACACAACTGAAGACACCACTGAAGACACAACTGAGGACACAACTGAAGACACCACTGAAGACACAACTGAGGACACAACTGAAGACACAACTGAAGACACAACTGATGACACAACTGAAGACACAACTGAAGACACAACTGAGGACACAACTGAAGACACCACTGAAGACACAAATGAAGACACAACTGAGGACACAACTGAAGACACCACTGAAGAGACAACTGAAGACACAATTGAAGACACCACTGAGGACACAATTGAAGACACCACTGAGGAGACAACTGAAGACACAACTGAGGACACAACTGAAGACACAACTGAAGACACAACTGAAGACACCACTGAGGACAAAACTGAGGACACAACTGAAGACACAACTGAAGATACAACTGAGGACACAATTGAAGACACCACTGAAGACACAACTGAAGACACAACTGAAGACACAACTGAAGAAACCACTGAGGACACAACTGAAGACACAACTGAGGACACAACTGAGGACACAACGGAAGACACAACTGAAGACACAACTGAGGACACAACTGAAGACACAACTGAGGACACCACTGAAGACAAAACTGAGGACACAACTGAGGACACAACTGAAGACACAACTGAGGACACCACTGAAGACACAACTGAAGCCACAACTGAGGACACAACTGAGGACACAACTGAAGACACAACTGAGGACACCACTGAAGACACAACTGAGGACACAACTGAAGACACCACTGAAGACACAACTGAGGACACAACTGAAGACACAACTGAGGACACAACTGAAGACACAACTGAGGACACAACTGAAGACACCACTGAAGACACCACTGAGCACACAACTGAAGACACAACTGAGGACACAACTGAAGACACAACTGAAGACACAACTGAGGACACAACTGAGGACACAACTGAAGACACCACTGAAGACACAACTGAAGACACAACTGAAGACACAACTGAGGACACAACTGAAGACACAACTGAGGACACAACTGAAGACACAACTGAAGACACAACTGAGGACACAACTGAAAACACAACTGAGGATACCACTGAAGACACAACTGAGGACACAACTGAGGACACAACTGAAGACACAACTGAGGACACCACTGAAGACACAACTGAAGACACAACTGAAGACACAACTGAGGACACCACTAAAGACACAACTGAAGACACCACTGAAGACACCACTGAAGACACAACTGAGGACACAACTGAGGACACAACTGAAGACACCACTGAAGACACCACTGAAGACACAACTGAAGACACAACTGAAGAGACAACTGAGGACACAACTGAGGACACAACTGAAGATACAATTGAGGACACCACTGAGGACACAACTGAGGACACAACTGAAGATACAACTGAGGACACAACTGAAGACACCACTGAAGACACAACTGAGGACACATCTGAAGACACAACTGAGGACACAACTGAAGACACCACTGAAGACACAACTGAGGACACAACTGAAGACACAACTGAGGACACAACTGAAGACACCACTGAAGATACAACTGAGGACACAACTGAAGACACAACTGAAGACACAACTGAGGACACAACTGAAGACACCACTGAAGACACCACTGAAGACACAACTGAGGACACAACTGAAGACACCACTGAAGAGACAACTGAAGACACAATTGAAGACACCACTGAGGACACAATTGAAGACACCACTGAGGAGACAACTGAAGACACAACTGAGGACACAACTGAAGACACAACTGAAGACACCACTGAGGACACAAATGAGGACACAACTGAGGACACAACTGAAGACACAACTGGTGACACAACTGAAGACACCACTGAAGACACCACTGAAGACACCACTGAGGACACAACTGAAGACACAACTGAAGACACAACTGAAGAAACCACTGAGGACACAACTGAATACACAACTGAGGACACAACTAAGGACACAACTGAAGACACAACCGAAGACACAACTGAGGACACAACTGAAGACACAACTGAGGACACCACTGAAGACAAAACTGAGGACACAACTGAGGACACAACTGAAGACACAACTGAGGACACCACTGAAGACACAACTGAGGACACAACTGAGGACACAACTGAGGACACAACTGAAGATACCATTGAAGACACAACTGAGGACACAATTGAGGACACAACTGAGGACACAACTGAAGACACCACTGAAGAGACCACTGAAGACACAACTGAGGACACAACTGAGGACACAACTGAGGACACAAATGAAGACACCACTGAAGACACCACTGAAGACACAACTGAATACACAACTGAAGAGACAACTGAGGACTCAACTGAGGACACAACTGAAGATACAACTGAGGACACAACTGAAGACACCACTGAAGACACCACTGAGGACACAACTGAGGACACAACCGAAGATACAACTGAGGACACAACTGAAGACACCACTGAAGACACCACTGAGGACACAACTGAGGACACAACTGAGGACACAACTGAAGACACCACTGAAGACACAACTGAGGACACAACTGAAGACACAACTGAAGACACCACTGAAGACACAACTGAGTACACAACTGAAGACACCGCTGAAGACACAACTGAGGACACAACTGAAGACACAACTGAAGACACAACTGAGGACACAACTGAAGACACCACTGAAGACACAACTGAGAGCACAACTGAAGACACAACAGAAGACACAACTGAGGACACAGCCGAAGACAATACTGAAGACACCACTGAAGAGACAACTGAAGACACAACTGAAGACACTACTGAAGACACCACTGAGGACACAACTGAAGACACAACTGAGGACACAACTGAAGGCACAACTGAAGACACATCTGAAGACACCCCTGAAGACATAACTGAAGGCTCCACTGAAGACACAACTGACGACACAACTGAAGAGACAACTGAAGACACAACTGAAAACACCACCGAAGCCACAACTGAGGTTACAACTAAACACAAAAATGAACACACCACTGAAGGCACCACCGAAGCCACAACTGAGGTTACAACTAAACACAAAAATGAACACACCACTGAAGGCACCACCGAAGCCACAACTGAGGTTACAACTAAACACAAAAATGAACACACCACTGAAGGCACCACCGAAGCCACAACTGAGGTTACAACTAAACACAAAAATACAAACACAAAAGCACCCAAAGGACACAACTGAAGACACAACTGAACAGACAACTGAGGACACAACTGAAGACACCACTGAAGAAAAATGAAAAAAACAGTGAAGAAACCGCTGAAGACATAACTGAAGACACCACTGAACAGACAACTGAGGACACAACTGAAGACACAACTGAACAGACAACTGAGGACACAACTGAAGACACAACTGAACAGACAACTGAGGACACAACTGAAGACACAACTGAAGACACCACTGAGGACAGAACTGAAGACACAACTGAAGAAAAATGAAAAAAACAGTGAAGAAACCGCTGAAGACATAACTGAAGACACCACTGAAGACACAACTGAAGACACCACTGAAGACACAACTGAAGACGCAACTGAAGAGACAACTGAAAACACAACTGAAGACACAACTGAAGACACAACTGAAGACACAAACGAAGACACAACTGAGGACACAACTGAGGACACAACTGATGACACCACTGAAGATACAACTGAAGACACAACTGTTGACACAACTGAGGACACCACTGAAGACACAACTGAAGACACAACTGAAGACACAACTGTTGACACAACTGAGGACACAACTGAAGATACAACTGAAGACACAACTGTTGACACAACTGAAGACACCACTGAGGACACAACTGAAGACACCACTGAAGATACAACTGAGGACATAACTGAAGACACAACTGAAGACACAACTGAGGACATAACTGAAGACACCACTGAAGACACAACTGAAGACACAACTGAAGACACCACTGAAGATACAACTGAGGACATAACTGAAGACACAACTGAAGACACAACTGAAGACACCACTGAAGACACAACTGAAGACACCACTGAAGACACAACTGAAGACACAACTGAAGACACAGCTGAAGACACAACTGAAGACACCACTGAAGACACAACTGAAGACACAACGGAAGACACAATTGTTGACACAACTGAAGACACAACTGAAGACACAACGGAAGACACAACTGAAGACACAACTGAGGACACAACTGAAGACACCACTGAAGATACAACTGAGGACATAACTGAAGACACAACTGAAGACACAACTGTTGACACAACTGAAGACACAACTGAAGACACAACTGTTGACACAACTGTGGACACAACTGAAGACACAACTGAAGACACAACTGTTGACACAACTGAAGACACAACTGAAGACACAACGGAAGACACAACTGTTGACACAACTGAAGACACAACTGAAGACACAACGGAAGACACAACTGTTGACACCACTGAAGACACAACTGAAGACACAGCTGAGGACACAACTGAAGACACAACTGTAGATACCACTGAAGACACAACTGAAGACTCAACTGAGGACACAACTGAAGACACAACTGAAGACACCACTGAAGACACAACTGAAGACACAACTGAAGACACCACTGAACACACAACTGAAGACACAACTGAGGACACAACTGAAGACACCACTGAAGATACAACTGAGGACTTAACTGTTGACACAACTGAAGACACAATGAAGACACAACTGAAGACACAACGGAAGACACAGCTGAAGACACAACTGAAGACACAACTGAAGAAACAACTGAGGACACAACTATTGACACAACTGAAGACACAACTGAAGACACCACTGAAGACACAACTGAAGAAACAACTGAGGACACAACTGTTGACACAACTGAAGACACAACTGAAGACACAACGGAAGACACAACTGTTGACACAACTGAAGACACAATGAAGACACAACTGAAGACACAACGGAAGACACAACTGAAGACATAGCTGAGGACATAACTGAGGACACAACTGAAGACACAACTGAAGACACCACTGAAGACACAACTGAAGACACAACTGAAGACACAACTGAAGACACAGCTGAGGACACAATTGAGGACACAACTGAAGACACAACTGAAGACACAACTAAGGACACAACTGAATACACAACTGAAGACACAGCTGAGGACACAACTGAGGACACAACTGAAGACACAACTGAAGACACATCTGAAGACACAACTGAAGACACCACTGAAGACACAACTGAGGACACATTTGATGACACAACTGAAGACACAAATAAAGACACAACTGAGGACACAATTGAGGACACAACTGAAGACACAACTTAAGACACAATTGACAGCTCCACTGAAACATCCACTGAAGTCACACACAACTGACGGCTCCACTGAAACCTCCACGGAAGACTCAATTGACGTGTCCACTGAAACCTCCACTGAAGACAAAATTGACGGCTCTACTGAAATCTCCACGGAACACACAACTGACGACTCCACTGAAACCTCCACTGAAGACATAACTGACGGCTCCCCTGAAACCTTTCCTGAAGACACCTGACGGCTCCACTGAAACTTCCACGGAAGGCACAACTGACGGCTCCACTGAAACCTTTCCTGAAGACACACCTTACGGCTCCACTGAAACTTCCACGGAAGTCACAATTGATAGCTCCACTGAAACCTCCACGGAAGACTCAAATGACGGCTCAACTAAAACATCCACTAAAGACACAACTGACGGCTCAACTGAAACTCCACTGAAGACACGACTAATGGTTTCACTGAAAACTCCACTTAAAGAGAAAACTGACAGCTCCACTGAAACATCCACGGAAGACACAGCTGACGTCTTTACTGAAATCTCCACGGATGATACAACTGACGGCTCCAATCAAACCTACACTTGAGACTGAAACCTCCACTGAAGACATTTTTTGACGACTCCACTAAAAACCGCAAAGGACAAATTGGAAATACAACTTAGGATTGAGTTGAAATCACAACTGAAGAAGTCACTTAAAGATTCCACTGGGGACAACACTAATTACACTACTAAAAACACAAACCGCAAAGGACAAATTGGAAATACAACTTAGGATTGAGTTGAAATCACAACTGAAGAAGTCACTTAAAGATTCCACTGGGGACAACACTAATTACACTACTAAAAACACAACTGAAGACTCAACTGAAAATACCACGGAAGACACATCTAGGGAAATCATTTGAAACACAACTGTGGACACCACTTTAAACGCAATTGAAGACAACTGAAGACAACCCTGATGACACAATCGATGGCACTATCTGATATACCAATGTAGACACCACCGAAGACATTTCATAAGTCATCGCAGAAACAACTCAAGAATATTGAAGTTGATGTACATTAATTTGTTTATCTATTTTGGTATTTTCTTGAGGTTTAGCTTCCTTATGTTTCTTATATGCATACTTTCCCATAGTGCCTAAATGGGGATTCTTAAATGCATCTGCATAATGTAGTAGGCTTTAACATGTTACTCTTCCGTCATTTTCATTTGAGATTATAATATTTATTAGACAATCAGTATGACATACGTGCAGGTTAGGCATTATGTAGAATAACATACTTGCGTTATCAGTCAGCAGCATGGTTCCTCAAGACAATTTTCTTCTCCAACGAAAATTTAAACACTATACTGTGTCTATACAGCCTGCAAATAATGAACTGTGTCATGTATTTGTCAAAAAACAAATATAACTAACGAATTAATTTCATTTCCTAACCTGATCTATCTTAACCAAGTCAAACCTACACATACCTAACCTGTGCCGTGGCACACGGGAGAGAAGACCAGGGCGACCCACTGTGATGTCATCTATCATTCCTCTCTCCGTGGTGTATGGGTTGATATTTCTTTCTTATTCTCACCAGTATGTCCTACAACAGTGGTGTTCAACCTTTTTGGCTGGCAGGGCCACATTAGATGGGCAATATGTGATGAGGGCCTCGTATTGCCTGCAATGTGAATACGCATAGTAATTAATATATTTTACACACTGATAACACTGATTATGTTGTGTATAAACTGTAACCTTCCGGATAGAGTCGTAATCAAAACACTTCTTACATAAATTGCAGGTCATGGGGAAATTAGCAATTATAAGCTTCAATAAAGTGAAGACCTACATACGAGCGACAACATTTCGCTATTGAGCAGGGAAAGGGGAAACGTGGAGCGGCTGCGGTGTGCCGGAAGGGTGGGGGAACTCTTTTGGGTAGGGGTCCAGGGGAGGTGGTTTGGAAGACGATGGGTAAGGGGAGAGGGATAGGAGTGGATGGGCAACGGTGGGAAAGGCCCGGAAGGGAGTGGTTGGGTAGGAGAGGGGTAGGGAGCCAGAGACCAGGGGCCGCATCCTCGTCAACTATTATTACTAAACTTGGTATTAACTTTCGACTTTACTATTAACCTCCCTCTCAAAGTGTATCCTCACCAACTATTAGCCTAATACCTAATATTAACTTCGGTATTAACTTGGGAGTGCTGGCGAGGACTTCTAAACCCTTAATAGGAAAGTTAATAGTAAATCCTAGACCCAGACCCATATCAACATGGCCGCCGGAGTTCCTCGCCCAGCCCACCTCCGCAATTTTAGAATTGGAAAGGACTCTTTGGAACTGTATATCGATAGTGAACTTGTCAAGAGATACATATTAGACCGTGCAGGAATGGAATATGTGGCTGATTTGGTGAGAAGAGAGCTACAAGATCCAGTTTAGAGGGAGCATTCCTTCACCCCGGGGTTGAAAGTGATTTTGACTTAAAGATACTTGGCTACAGGAAAAATGCAGCAGTGTTCAAGTGATGAGTTTGGGGTAAGCCAGAGTAGTCTAAGCAGGGTGATTGCGGAAACTCTGGCCGCCCTCAGTGCCCCGTAGGTAGTCGGGAGGTTTATCCAGTTTCCCTTGATAGGGCGGAGATCCGTGAAGAGCAAGCAGAATTTTACCAACTTGCACATTTTCCCGGTGTTGTGGGAGTGATAGACTGCACCCATGTGAAAATAATAGCACCAAAGGAAAACGAAGCAGTTTATGTGAACAGAAAAAGAAAAAAAACTTACATAACTTGAATATACAATTAGTGTTTGATGCCTTTGTTATTGATTAAAATGTTAAATATTTGATTAAAGGAAAACGAAACATGAGGAAAAAAACTTTTATTTGTAGCAGAAAGGTACACACATGCAAATAAAAAAGATGACATTAGAAATGCATTAAAATGTAATTTAAAATATGATTTATAATTATTGTTGTGCTTTAAAATCGAGTTAGAAAAACAAATTACTCCTGCCGGTCATTCGTACGGAGGTAATGGTGGTAAGAAAGCTTGTTAGTGACGTCTGCGAGTGTGAGGGAGGAGGAACGAAAGATCGAGGCGACAACATCGCGTACATCATGACTTATGAGTGAAGTAAAACGAGGTTACTTGGTTTCTGTTTACAAAGTTCCAAGAGGAAAAACAACTTTATTGTGAATTCAGTGTATACTTTTCTTTAGTATTGTGTTTACTGAGTGAATTGGTGACCAATCTGTTGCTATTTGTGTCTTGCTTGAAGATATTCATCATTGGATTCAAAGCTATGGCATTAACGTGCAATAGTCATAACAAGATACGTAGTTATTAATTATATATGTTAACCTATTTATTTTCATGAGATAATGGTATGACCACTGAAAAACATAGCTTTTTTATCTTGGCTCCATTACAAATTCAGTATATAATTACTCATGTATTCAATAAAGTAGTGGAATCCAGTTTTCAGCATCATTTATTATTATGCCAATTAGCACTCAGCTTGCAAACACGCTTAGGTTTATGTTGTCTGCTTGGGTCGCACTTAGGTGAACACTTTACCAAGTGACCTAAGATTACTCAGTGCTACCATATAGGTACTATATCTTTGATTGTGAGTGAATCAGAGAGCACTAGAGAGCAGCATGAGTCTAATTAGGTGCTAATGAATATCCTTCCTGCATCACAGACTACATAAAATGCTAATATGATCGGTGCCTAAAGGTTCTATAAGCTAATGATGGTATATATATATATATATATATATATATATATATATATATATATATATATATATATATATATATATATATATATATAAAACTGTCTGCCCTAAAGTCCCTCCCACTTTTGAAGTCCAAATGACGCCCCTGATTGTAACAAAGTATCTTGTAACACCAACGACTGGGTGCCGGTGAAAATCTTCTCATTAAACATTGAGATATTAATCTAGGGAGCTCAGAAAAATCTGAGTTAGAGAGTGATGGCTGCGGGGATTGAACCAGGGACCTTCGACATACAAAGCCATGTCTCTGTCAGTCGAGCCAATAAAGGTAAAGTAAAGTTGGGGGCATACACTGTAGCAGCACGTGGTCTCGGTGCTCATCTCCGTAACATTGGCCCTTGAGCCTGTGGTGGGAGGGAGCTCATTACCCCGGGACACAGGGCCAGTGTGACATCCAGGTTACCACAGTTTCCCCAGGTTTCCCCAGGTACCCATTTATCGACCAGCCCGAGAGGGAGGATGATCAGCTGGGTGAGCTGCACGCCGACTGCCCTGGCCAGCATTCAAACCCGGGCCCGCGGAGTAGAAGCCAGGCACGCTGACCACTAGACCACGGAGGCGTATTGGCGCCCAATCTCAAGTGAACCCACTCACAATGGCACACAATTTTTTTTTTGGTAAATTTTTTACGTTGAATGAATTTGCTAACCATGTGTCTCGAAAAACAGTAGAGATTTTTTGTCACTCCTTCCACCCTAATCTCCTCAGAAATAAAATAAAAATAGTGACAAAATCATAGCCTTGAGGCAGTAATATTCAGCCCCAGCATCGAAAAATTATGCTGCTGCCCTATGAAAGGCATCTCTTAACTCCGATGAAGTAGGTGGTGACTGTGGTGGAGCAGCTTCATTGTCATCCCTTGCAGTGGCAGGTGCCATTGGGCCAACAGATGATGAAGCAGTGGCAGGTGTCATAGGGACAGCAGATGTTGAAGCAGTGGCTGTTGCCGGAGCTGCTGATGGTATATTTTCCACAAGTAATGAACAATGTGCTGGGATGGTCTCTAGTAATACAGCAGCAGGGCTGAAAAAAAGGGTCATATATTAGTCATGATTAATGAATGTAATTCAAATAGGTAGTTGAAGAAAAAGGGTCATAAAGGTGAAATATTACTTATTAACATAAGTATTCCACTATTTGTTATTGGTTGTAAAGTAATTGACTGATAAAGTGTGTATCTACAAAGAATATGAATTTAAGAGTTATTAATAAATTGTTTTAATGAACATTTTAAAGTTTTTTGCCAAAAACATACAGGCCAATCAATATATCACTGCTGCTTGACTGCTGCTGCTGTCCTATCCCTAGCACATCATCAGCTGTGTCAATGCTGAATGGCTCTGGTACCCCTTCAAATACATGGGTAGGCGGTGGCTGAACAGATAGCAAGACGGCCCCGCGTTCAGGAGGACGCGAGTTCAATCCCCGACCGGTGCCACCAAGCTGGGATTTTTCAGCCGCCGCCGAGTGGCTTAAAACTACCCACATGCTGTCCAGAAGACTACCTATCAACCCGGACTCTAGATTCTAGGATTTAAGATGAGCTCCGGGAGGGCAGCATGAGCCAATGCAAGATGGCGCCACTATAAACACTCGCCTGCGCCAGAACGGGCTAGGCCGACCATCAGGACCCACCGGGAAGAAGCCTTGGACCGACCATCAGGATCCACCGGGAAGAAGCCAACCGGTGCAATAGGCCAAGACGTAAAAAAGAAAAAAGAAAAAAAGGAAAAAAGAAAAAACAACAACATGAGACGACCAGCCTATGACGGGTAAACCAGTGTATGCTGTGAAGCCTTGGTGCGGAAGTTCCCTGTCTGAACTGTGCAGCTAATCCCCCATGCAGTGAGGGCAGTGAGGGCCTCTTTTACTCCCTCAGGGGCTGTGCAGCTGAGAGAGTGGTGTACATGAGTGTGAATGTGTGAGTGAGTGTGTGCCTGTCTTTGCTACCACCCTTCATTGGGGGAAGACAGCCAAGGTATTTAGATAGATTGATAGTCATTGACAGATGAACATTAAAAAAAAAATATCTATATCAAATATGCAGTTCACTGCTATGAACTTATTAACTTTAAGCTGAAATAAAGGCATTGTGGCCAGTATAGCTGCATTCTGTGAGCACGTACAAAACTAATATAAGTTTTACATTTAAAGACATAACAACTAAAAAAAATTACCAGTCTGCTGCTGCTCATTCTTGCACTGGGCAATGCAAGGCTTTGATTTTTGTTGTACGTTGTACCAACGCCTCTCACAGTCATCCTGCGTACGGGGTCCACTCCCAGGGAAGGCACTGTCAGGGTATAAATGTGAAGCAAGTTTCTTAATCGTTTCACTATGGCATGCTATTTATTTCCCATACCTTCTCTAATAACATTTAGTACATGCTGTTATGGAAAACTAAATCAGTACCGGTATTTTATTTACATACATCATAAGACATTAACTTTTTCGTTGTTATGAACATGGCCATAAATACTGCTTTTCATTACCTACTTTTCTAAAATGCTTTTCTCTAAGTAGGAGGATATTACACAATACAGCTATACAAAAAAATTCAAAGCATTAACCTTAATTTCATTCTTTTGAGTACTTCTAACCTAACATTATATCACCAGAAACTGTTTGACCAATGCTATCAAAATAATATTTTAATCCTACTTTTCCATTCTCATCAAATCTACCTATTCCGATATAGTCTGAACATAAAATACTTGTAAAAGTGTTGAGAGTCTGGCATGCCCAACCCCCCCCCCCAAAAAAAAAAAAAATCTATATAAAGAATAAATAAAATAACAGGTAAATATGACTTGACTCTCTTATACTAACCCCCTTTCCACCCTAACAAACTTGGGGACCTACCATGTTAGGTTAGGACGTGTTTGGTAGGACATGTTTAGCAGGAGTTGGTTTAGTTATGTTAGATTGTTGAGGGAGTGGGGGTTGCAGCAGAAATGGTCATGATGATGCTATTCACATGGAGCAGTAGGAAAAAGTATGTCCTGTTTGGAAACTCTGTGGTTGTGTTCGTATACAAAAATACCCATTTGACGAGGTTAGGTTAGTTTGCAAGTTACTTGAATCATGAATATGTGAATAGGCTATGTAACAACAAAAATAAACCATTAACCTTAATTTCATTATCATGAGTACATTCCAATCTAACATTATATCACTATAATCTGTTTGACCAATGCTATAAATATACTATTTTAATCTTACTTTACCATTCTCATGAAACCTACCTATTCCCATATAGTCTTGACATAAAGTTCTTGTAAAAGTGTCCATAGTCTGACATGCCTAGCACCCCCCCCCCAAAAAAAAAAAAGATATATAAAGAATAAAATAAGAGCAAATATGCCTTAACTATCTATACCAACCCCCTCTTCCCCCCCAACAAGCTTGGGGACCTGCCATGTTAAGTTAGGATGTGTTCGGTAGGACAGGGCAGGTTTGACATGGTTAGGTTTAGTTATGTTAGGTTGTTGAGGGAGAGGGGGTTGTGGCAGAAATGGTCATAATGAAACTATTCAGATACAGAATGAAAAGTTATGTTCTGTTTGGAAGGTCAGTGGTTGTGTTATTATGCAAAAAATACCCAATTGATAAGGTTAGGTTAGTTTGTAAGCTAATTGAATCATGAATATGTGATTACCAACCTTGTTACAGCTTCTGCCACTTCAGTCCACGCTCTCTTCTTATCCTCAGGGGTGATACTCTTCCCATAACACCCTCTGATTGTACGTATTTTTTCATGAATTTGATGTAAGAAGACCGTTTCATCTGGCGACCAATTAAACTTATTCCTTTTCTGTGCTTGTTTTCCGGCCCGTAGATGTGCTAATTGTGACAGTTGACGTGGTTATGGTGCGGTAATCTCAGCAGAGCAAGTTGTGACGAAGGAGGGGAGATAAGGGTATTGACGAGTGACGAATTAAAAGAAGCCTTTGAGGCTTCTTCGATCTGCCACAAAACTCAAGATTTTCTTCTGTTTGCCATTTATTATGTTTTTGTTGTATATTTATACATGTTTTCTATCTGCAAACCTTTATTTCTTTATTTTTTTTTAAATATTCACTTAATTCATGTCGGTTGTTTACGTTTTGCACGGAGGCGTCCTTAGCAACGAGCCCGCCATAAAGAAGACGAAGAAGAAGATAATAGTAGCCAGGATTTGTTAATACTTAAACTCAAAGTTGACAAGGATAGCTTTTACTCTTAATAAATTGAAACTATTAACTTTGATAGTAACTTAAAGGGTAAAAGTTACTAGCTTGTGAGGATAAGGGTCCAGGACTGATTGAGAGGAGAAGGGGGTGGGGATGAGAGGGCAGGGACACGAGCGAAGGGAATAGCGAAGCAGGAGAGAATTAAAAAAAAATCCTAGATTAGCCTGTTTTCAAGTGAAAAAAAGACAAGGCGCCAAAGTCTCAGCCCAAAAGCCAAGATCTAGTAAAAAAAAGCCAAGGAGTGGCAACGCTGGTCACGCCAACAAAATCAGTGAGGGTAGCCAGAATTCAGGCTGCTATAGTCCATCGACTCTAACTTGAGCCCTATGGCTTGGGCCAGGGAAACCTCCATTGCTTACAGATCTAGCGATGACCCGCGCATGGCAATTTTTCTCACTGTTAGTCTGTCAGATATCTCTTTATTTTATATATATATATATATATATATATATATATATATATATATATATATATATATATATATATATATATATATATATATATATAATACGACTGCATAATGTTATGAAAGGCTTGGGATTAAAGGGAAAGAAAACGTCACGTCCAAGGGCTCAAGTTAAAATTGATAGACTATAGATGTGCAATTGCCTTTTTATCACTTTAATACAATAACAACAACAAAAGTTAGCATATAATAAGATATTCAGTAATATGAATCATAATATAATTTATATTGCTGCATATCATTGAAATATAATGTGAACAAATAGCACGTATTATGATAGTGATAAGAAGATTAGTTTTTAGTTACTTGCCGAGGGCCGCATTAAACTTCTTTGAGGGCCGCACGCGACCCTCAAACAGTGGGTTGAGCACCCCTGTGACCTACAACATTCCGAGCTACCTTTGATCCTATCAAGGCTACCCTTTTAACTGCTTCCTCACCTCGCCCTGGGTTCTTAAGATGTTATATAGTCTATGTTGAAAAAAACACGACGCTGCACTACTGGTTTAAAAAAAAAAAAAAAAAAAAAAAAAACGAACCGCACCTTTTCTTCCTATGATAAAAAACACTTCACATATACAATATTTTTTTCTATTTGTATGGATAATACCTAATTGTATATGTACACTTTATAGAAGTCAGCACACTCCGTTTCATGAATCATTTATCGAAAGTTTGAAGTTTGCTTTCAAAGGACTCTTATAACACTTACTGGCTGCTACAAGGTTGTTTTCCTTGGGGCAGTTATATCTTACAGCAAAGGACGCAGTTCAAGGGCAAAAAAGAAAAAGCCCGCTAGGGAGGGGAGGTGTCTCGAGACTCTCCTGTTGAAAGAGGTAGAGTCGTAAGCAGGAGGACATACAGGTGAAAAGATTGTTCCAGAGTTTACTCATTGCATAAGGGATGTGGACATTATTTGATAAGCAAAAGTAGACAGTCGAGTGTAGCGGTGTCGCGGCAAAGGTGGAGGCATGTAGTTAGCAAGTTCCGAAAAGCAGTCAGCATGAAAATATCGATTGAAGATAGTAAGAGACAACATGTCGGCGGAATCTTAAGAGATAGAAGACTGTCGGTAAGAGGAGAGGAGTTGAGCCGAAGACTATTGTAAGAGGAGGGGAGCTGAACAGAAGGGCCTCATATTCTACTCAGTCCAAAACAGCTGTGTGTGCGGAGACCCCCCAAACATGAGATGCTACCTGACCAAGAGAGGGTAGTTCAGTGAACTAGGGTCCGTTGTCTAAATATATAATGTTAACACGAGGGGTTCAGGTTGGAAAACTCACAACAGAAAGGTAAGGAAGAAATGAATCAGTGCAATTATATTACAGTTCAGTCACACATCTTTCATACACCCTACAATCACTCATACTTACATGCAAATATAAGAGACGCACCACGGTGTCGGATACAGTTACGATAAACGGTAAACACTTAGAAGTGGACTTGGGTCTGCTGTGGTTTGTTCACCTTACTTGCCACCTGGATTATCCTACATTGTGCGAGGGACAGGAGGAGCGATGAGACCGATTAGAGAGAGAGAGAGAGAGAGAGAGAGAGAGAGAGAGAGAGAGAGAGAGAGAGAGAGAGAGAGAGAGAGAGAGAGAGAGAGAGAGAGAGTGTGTGTGTGTGTGTGTGTGTGTGTGTGTAAGATTTATCCGTAATGTGGAAACGGGCCTTTGTCACATGGATTAGAGTTTGGAGTTGGCCCTCTATAACCGCGGGTTATCTCCAGTGGAGGCTGGCTCGAGACAGTGAGTGAGAGTCCGGCTTGTTTCGAACAAAGACGGATTCGGAGCGGTAAGTGAGAGGCCGACTCCGAATTTAGACGGTTCGAACATTGAAGGTAATATTTATTTTGTGTGTGTGTCAGGTTTGAGTGGGGCGAAGCATCAGGTGACCCTAACCCCCCCCCCCCCCTTACCCCCGCTGAAGACGACTTAACCAGGAGTAGAGTTGTAGCGGAGCTCAAGTTCTTGATAGTGTATCAGCCATACAGTTGTCAGATCCCCTGTCGTGGTGGATTGCAATGTTGTATGGCTGAAGGTAGAGTGACCATCGAAGCAGACGGTGGTTGGTGATTGAAGTGCTTGAAAGAAGGATAAGTAGGTGTGGTTCATGTTGATCTGACTTGCAGGCGAATGGGCTCGGAGTGCTGTACTTTGCTGAAGGATATCCATTTGGGCTGAGGGCCAGGTTGCAGGATGGAAAACATCCCGCCGTTCATCACAGGGCGGATCCGGGTGGTATATGGCGTCCGTGTGGGGTAGGAAGGGTTTCACTCTCAAGCCTGCGTTCTGCAGCCTTGTCAACACCGTCTGGGTCAGTGGGAGGGAGAGCGGCCAGGTATCTTAAGGAGACGGAGTGGTAAATGTATTGATTTGTTGAGCCCTGTCTGTTAATGGTAATAACCTTTTGTTGGATCGATCTGTCACAAACCGTGCTTGTCCTACTTCGTCACTGAGATCGTCTACTCGGGGCAGAGGGTAAGCGTCTGGTATGGTTACCGAGTTTACCGTACGGCAGTCGGTCGGTCGGTCCGCTTTCCTTCGGGGTTAGCCGACACGAGGAGACTCAAGAGGAGTGGCTGATGACGAATGGCTGGTGTTGTAATTGCGATCTACGTCTTACATACGGTCCCATCTGTGGATGTAGTCTGCAGGGGCTGTTACGGATGGTGGAGGTGCCACAGATTAATTTTCCGTTTTGATTAGCAGGGTTACCTACATTGTCTGGTTCGTTTCCGAAAAACGCGGGAGCGAGAATGTGTGGTGTGTCAGGAAGGTGACAGCTGTTTTAGGCGTTTGTGTTGATTGTGTAACCTAACCGAGTGAGGTGATCTTTTCTCATCTTCCTTTATGACATTATTGGGCCATGGGTTAGACAATGATGGTCTCTCGAGTCAGGGGCAGAGGCAGGTAGGCATGTTTTATGAGACATAAGCAGGTTACGTGGATTAGTTGAGTGGGCTGACACAGTGGCACACACACACAAATGACCTCTATTAAGACAAGACACAAGCGCACACACACACTCATGAAGAGGTAAGCATATATAAATACGTTCATAACTTACACACATAGTATATGCATGGATATATCAGAAAATAATTAAATACTTACGAACGTCTTTAAAACGTTAAGTTTCCCTTGTTTTGTTAAAACAAGCCTTACCGAAGCCAGTGGGACGAGTTAATCTTTTCGCGGGATTCATATATCCGTCGAAGGTACAGGTAGCTCTTTTCAATGAGTGATGCAGGCCAGTCTCGTCGAGTTTATATAGAGACTAAAATAGGTTCCAAATAGAAGTGAATAGTCAACTCTCCTCCCATATCCCCCTCCCCATGCAGCTATCGCGTCCTTCACTCTCATTTTTTATAACGCGTTTCTCTTTCAACCCTCACGTGGTCCGACATCGCATATTTCTCGTTGGCAATCTGCTTTATTTGCATATATACAGAATGTCCTTTTACAGTTGGGCATTCTAAAGAGGCGGTAACTCAAATGGGTTATTAATTTATCGTTATAGAGAAACATTTTTTTTTAAATGTCCCGTGTATACATTGCATGACACGTTGTAGGTCATAATAACTAAGTAAACAGCAGAAGTACATACTGTATATACCGCACACCAGTGAATATAACCCCTGGATTCGGTATGCTAGCCGACGCACCGTGATATTCGGACGAGTTTGTATATAGTTTTGTAAAGCAGATGAAAGCAAGCTCGGATGTAAGTCATAGCTGTCAAAGTATCCTATTATGCTTGATCCATTATTAATATATACAGTTATCCAGTGTTCAAGTTGTTGAGTAGAAGAAGCTTTAGACTTCTGCGTAAGAAGAATAAATACGCAAGGTTTTAGCTTGCTTTCGGAGTATTGGAGTACGTCGCGTGCTCGTTCCTCTGTATGGCAGCCTAGAAAAATCGTTCTGTCACCTAACACTCCTGTGAGACCTAGTTCTATCTCATATACTTTCATATTGACTTATGCACGCACAATGCACCTCACGTGACGATGACTGTCTATTTCTAATATACCCGTGGTCTCCGCAAAGAGCATGACAATGAGATTTTTACTTGACCCTTTTTTAAAAAGCTAGATTAATTCGTAAATTTCCCGATCTTTCAAGAAGAATTCCATTACGCACATCTTCAGGTACAAAGCTGAAAGCACATACGGTTCTTCCTGCCTTAAAGGTGTGGAAAGGTAGTGCGTTACCCGTTTCTAAATCTAGCGATTCAATGGTAGTGTAGAACAGTCTTACGGTGTGATGTGGAAAGTCACTTCGAATATTATATACCGTAGACCCATTTATGGTAATGTGAACCTGAGAGAGGTCAGCGTGGGTAAAATATAAACCATTTTTCTCAAAGGAACCTTGTAAACTGTCCATTCCCACAATTGCCATACAAAGCTCTGTGGAATAATTTATGCGAAGGGTAACTCGGCTACAAGACTCGTTTGATTTACACCTAACACATACGTTTTATACAATGACCTATTATATGTATATTGCATGGGTTTCAACATCAGAGAATGGTTGAGTGACTCCAAGGCCGCCGAGTAAGGAATGACGCGATCAATCCAGAGACGGGCCGAGTTAACCTTGAAACGAAAGC
Source organism: Eriocheir sinensis (assembly GCF_024679095.1). NCBI lineage: Eukaryota > Metazoa > Arthropoda > Malacostraca > Decapoda > Varunidae > Eriocheir > Eriocheir sinensis. Next base: position 10,537,454 of record NC_066565.1, on the reverse strand, counting down.
CATCACCAGGCTGGTGTGTATTTAGTATCCAATTTTTTTTGGCTAATTCCAAGCGTACTCTCAGGTCAACTGAATCCAATAAGTATGAATCAATGCTGGCGATGTCCATGAATAGAGGTCCTGTTATAGACAGACCCTGTTCTTTATAGGACGAAATTATTTCTTTCTCACGTTTGTTTCCCCTTATAAAATAGTCTTCATCATATATTTCGACTATCCCCTTTGCATGGTCATAGTCGCGATGGTAGAACGCAGTTTGTCCAATAGAATCGAGTTTGTCCTGGGGGAGTTACGTAATCATTTTGATATAACTGTGGTAATCAAAAAGGGGGTTGGATTCGACCATTTGTTCATTAAGATAACACGTGCATGCTTTGAAGATAGTGTTTGAGAGACCGTTAGCAAATGCAAACTGATAGAGTCTTCAAATTCTTTTCCGTCCGCCTTCGACACACTGCACTGAAGGTCGATGGTTAGGGTAGAAAGGTCGAGAAATTGACCCGAAACTCCAGCTACTCTAAATTCTATGTAGTTATCTGTAACGCCGTCATTTGCCTCTTCCAAATTAACGGGGAGGACGTCTAACTTATTCCTCGCCGCAATGGAACTTTCTATTAATCGTGACTTTGTCACGCGTGGAAAGGACTCTGTGACTGTGGCTGTGTATTCCTTAAGAGGGGTGGAGACACCCCCACCTTGTACGTTTACTCCGTAATCGCTCATCTTCTACGTTAAACTACAGGAGTATTGCTAAATATGTCGTTTTTATAGCATACCCTTGCAACCTCACGTCGCAGTTGACTTTTTCTCCCCGTTTTCTTTTTCTTTTTCCGTCGATTCGTTCTTCCACCTCCACGGGCCACTCGTTTCCCCACACCCTTTAACGCTGTTAAACCCCTTGATTTTAAGGCGCACGACGAGGTCAAAGTGACATATTACTCCAATCATCATGAAATTTTTTATGGTTTGAGTGCAGTACTTTACTGATCATTCACCTACAATATCAGGATGATATCTTAAAAGAATATTTTTTTTCCACTTTTTATGTAAATTTACTACTCATTTAAAAAGGGGTGAGTTTTTGTGTTTTTATTCCGATTTTAGTTTTCTTTATATAGAATTAAAGAATGAACATTCCATGAATTCTAGTGAGAGCTACGGGACAGTATTGTCCCGCGCGCACAGGAGAAAGTATCAAACACCACCAGAGAGAAAACTATTCGTGTATAAATACTACAGTGTTTTTTCTACAATTTTTTTCTAAAGGTATCTTCTGCCTCACGTGACCTTGACTGAGCTCGCGGGGTGACTTAAACGGCGATTTAAATGCCCATTTAAACTCGGTCGGTAAAAATTCTTCCTGTAATGTTTTCTCTATGCCTTTAGGGTGATCATTGACGAAGTTTCTAATTTTCGATAATTTTTGCATTTTTCACCTGAGTCGATTGCCTTAAGGACTCGCGGAGTCGTCTCCCCTCTAAAACGTCCCCTATAAACCCTTCAGTCATTCGGTATGCTTCTGGAGCGACATTCCGGATCAGGAAAGGTATGGCTTTCTCAGCAAAACCACTCAACACAGTAAATAGTCCCCCTCCCCTCCTAGCGCGTTGTATTGGAAGAGGCGGGATAAATACGGTAATATCTTTAACCCCTGCACCTCTAGCATGACTCGTAGACAACAGTGCGTCAAAGTCATGACGCGTGGGGGGGATGAAAGCTGTCTTCATGACTGCTAGATGAAGAATAACATGCAGTCGTATAAAGTCGCAGTATTTATTTAGGACGAATGTGGTGTAGAAGCGTCATGGTTTTCCCTTTCCCAAAGTTAATCGGTCTACCTTTTTGATCTGTAACCTTAATGGCTATAGAGTCTATGATTGATTTATTGAGGGGTTTATACGCCGTTTGGTTATAAGCTCGACCCCCCGTTGTCTCCATGGCTATCATTTCTAGTAGATTCACATTCTGTCCGCCGCATCTAGTCGGTACCACACAATCAGCGTAAAACATGGCGAAATCGACCCCTCCGTCTGTTCGGGGTGGGAAAGGCGCGGGTACCAGCGTGACGTCGTCCTCATATATTACTTCCGGACCGTAAATAATATACTTTGGCGATTGGTCATACCCTAAAGCTTGGGCTGTTTTAGAACCAAATCTAAAACCCAGATGACAGAAATGATTATCGCTCGTACAGGCTCCCTTACGAACAAGCAAGTCTACCCTTCGCGTTGTTTCGTTATAGTTAAAAGACACGTCAGACTCAAAGTATCGTGAATACCGGTCCTTCATATTTTCATGAAAGATCTGTGCCAGCTCATAATTTAATATATCTATCATGTACCCTGTATCACCAGCAACGCTGTCAACCTGTGGTACGTAGGTATAAAGTAGATAAGAATTTCTGGGTTCATTATGGAGTTTACCCCAGATAGGCGGTGGCCGAAGTGATAGCGTACTGGACCCACATTCGCCGCGTGATGGACGACGCGGGTTCGAATCCTCACGCTACCACTCGGATCTTTCAGTCACCGCCGAGTGGCTTAAAACTACCCACATGCTGTCCTGAAGACCACCCATCAACCCGGACTCTAGAGGAAGCCGTCCAAGCGAATCAAGAACGAGTTCCGGGGGGCAGCATGAGCCAATGCAAGATGGCGCCACTATAAACACTCGCCTGCGCCAGAACGGGCTGGGCCGACCATCAGGCCCCACCTGGAAGAAGCCTTGGGCCGACCATCAGGCCCCACCGGGTAAATGCCTACCGGCGCAATAAGCAACAACGTAAAAAAAAAAAAAAAAAAAAAAAAAAAATCAGCTTCTGATATACCGTAATAAGTTTTAGGGTAAAGACAGTTTATCATGTCCACTTCATATTCCTTATTTGGATCGAGTTGTATAGGAGGATTAATTCTATTTTCAAACTGGTTGGGGGTATTTTCCGGGTAAATATCTCGACTCCCTAAATTACTGAGATACACGTAGTGTTCTTCCCCTGCCATGGTTAACAGGATACTAAGTCACTCATCAACAAAGGATAGCATTTATATATACTACCAGTGTCACACATACAATTTATTCAGTAAGTGTACAATATGGTAACACACCAGCAAATACATAATTACAAGTATATAAGTAAGTGTACACAATAAGGCGATACGTCAGCAAAGACATATATGACATACACCTATTCTTCGGGTAAGCGCACGAGACATATTTCGACGCCAAATGATGAAAAGCGCGAGTGCAGTGCTTGTATGTGGGGAAAATAATGCTTTTCCCACTCTTCATCACACTTCCCGCGACAGCCGACACCCTCAGGGATAAATATTTTCTCAACCACGTTATGACCCATTGACAAAACTGCGACTTCCTTCATACAACTCTGAAAATAGTCACGTCGATTTCCACGTGTATCTGCTCTCAGTCCTTCAACATAATGGCGGTCCTGTGACGTTGTAAGTGCTTGACGTGCTTTGGTGTTACACTCGATAGGTTCATCCCAGCCATATTGCGTCACACAGGCGATGAGGTGGGGAGGAGAACTTCCTTTTGGTGGTTTGTGTACAATGATACTTCCAGGCTCATCTCTGCTGGCGACGACTGCACGTGACAGTGAATACAGTCTCTTCCGCCTCGTATAAGTGTCTTCATGCGGGTAAACACTCTTCAAATCGCGAGCGATACCGTATGCATCGCATGCAATCGAGTTTACTGCGTACACAATGATGTTCCGGCTGTCGCAGAGTTCCATGTCACGCAATCGCCCAACAAGGGTCTTCATGGTAAAGAGCGTGCGACTGTGTGTGTGGTGGATTTACACATACGCACTACTTTTATTTCAAGGAGACACAGCTGACGTCCGGCAGGTGTTGCCGTTACCTTGGGAACGCAGGTGTTGGTGGACGGTTTCCGACATGTCGCTCATTAGTATGCGCGACGCGTCGCTTGGCCTCATTCGAGAAAAACTAATACGAAACCCAGGAAGCTCCAGCACCCGCCAAATTTTTTTTCTTAAAACTAAGATTTCGGATAGCCTAATTGGGGAACTGACCCATTTTTTGTAATGATGAAACTAATGACCGTTGTTCGCTTTTATTTTTCCTTTAGCGCTGCCGAGGTTATTGATCAAATCCACTAGGTTTAAATGATTTAGCTCATGTTGTGTGCTTATCTTTGCAAAACAGTTGTTATACGTTGTTCAGATTTAGGCGATATATATATATATATATATATATATATATATATATATATATATATATATATATATATATATATATATATATATATATATATATTTTCTGGGTCATTATATGAACTGTCTTCTGCAGTTATTAATACACACGCACGTTATGACACGAAGGGAATGGACAGTTACTGGCATTACTTTGCGTTTTATTGATTAAGAAACGATCAAATAATAAGGTTTCACATTAAACACCTTTTATTCACTATGATGGCTTCTTTTCATATACTGAACTGAAATATATAGTAACATTGCTCAGTAACGATGATGAATGAAGAATGCCTTCATAGGTAGGGCTGTCATAATTATCTGAACTATCAAAATTCCGGACGCCTCTTTGAACACTCGACCATAGTCTAATGTTTGACAACGTTGCGATTAGCCTACCCGCCCGCACCACCACCTCCATTTCAAAGCCATATATTCTTATTTCCCCACCTTCCTCGATTATTCTATGGCACTTATAAGCTGTGGACATGTTCCATTGATCACCTCCAAGCATTAGAAGTCTACATGAAGCTTTTTTTATCGTTATATTGACCAAGAAAGGCAATGATGTTTGCGATCGGTGGCAAAGAGTGAGCTTGGAGTTATAAAACAAGACTATTCTGAAGCTATTTATTCTTATTTTTCCATTTCCGACTATCCCACGGTAGTTATAGGCTGTGGGCATCTTCCCTTGATCACTATCATTCATTAGAAGTCCACGGAAAGCTTTTGTTATCGTTATGTTGACCACGAAATGCAAAGAGTGAGTCAGGGCTGAATGATAGATATGGTGTGCGGGCAATGACGTCATCATCATACGAGAGTATAAATTAAATCAATTACGCCATCCTAGTTCAGGATATCGACTAATTATGCATGTCCTATATATTAAGAACATAAGAACATAAGAACGCAGGAGTCTACAAGAGGCCGGTAGGCCTGTACGAGGCAGCTCCTTTGACCCTAAGCTCCCGTGTATCTAACCCCACCTAATATCGCTGTCCATGAATTTATCTAGTCTATTTTTGAATGTGACAATTGTATTGGCACTCACCACATGACTGCTAAGCCTATTCCACTCATCCACCACCCTGTTAGTAAACCAATTTTTGCCTATGTCCCTGTTGAATCTGAATTTATCCAGTTTAAACCCGTTACTTCGTGTCCTACCCGGTTCTCTTACCAACAAAACCTTATGAATGTCTCCCTTATTAAAGCCCTTCATCCATTTATAAACCTCGATCATGTCTCCACGCACCCTTCACCTTTCTAGAGAATGCAAGTTTAACTGTTTGAGTCTTTCCTCGTATGGCAAGTTTCTCAACCCCTGAATCATCTTAGTCATCCTCCTCTGCACCGATTCTAACATTTTGATATCCATTCTATAGTAGGGTGACCAGAACTGAACCGCATAGTCAAGATGAGGTCTAACTAATGCTAAATATAGTTTGAGGAAGACTTCGGGGCTTCTGTTGCTTACGCTCCTTGAAATAAATCCCAGTACCCTATTAGCTCGATTTCTAGCTTGAATGCATTGTGCCCTTGGACGGAGATCAGAGCTCACTAAGACCCTAAATCCCTCTCACCCAGACCTACTTATGAGAGTGTCATTTAAGCAATAGTTATGTAAGGGTTGTTCCTACCTACACTCAGAATACTGCACTTCCCTACATTGAACTCCATCTGCCATTTATCCGCCCAGTCATATAATCTGTTGAGTTCACCTTGGAGAATACTAGCGTCCTGATCCGACTCAATTACTCTACCGATCTTGGTATCATCTGCAAATTTACTAACATCACTACTAATTCCTGTGTCTAAGTCATTGATATAAATAATAAACAAAAGTGGACCTAATACCGAACCTTGTGGGACCCCACTCGTAACACATCCCCAGTCAGATCTTTTACCATTGATTTGCACTCTTTGCTTCCTATTGCTAAGCCACGCCTTGACCCAGTTCAAAACTTTACCCTCTACTCCGTGAGCCTGTAATTTAAGCAACAGTCGTTGGTGAGGAACTTTGTCAAACGCTTTACTAAAATCAAGATAGATTACATCATAATTTTCATCTCTGTCAACCGCCTCAAATACTTTATTGTAGAAGGACAAGAGATTGGTGAGGCATGACCTACCTTTTGTGAACCCATGCTGCGAGTCGTGAATTAAGCTATGTTTCTCTAAATGCTCCCGAATGTTCCTGGCTATTATAGACTCCAGCATCTTCCCTATAACCGATGTTAAGCTAATTGGGCGATAGTTTGAAGCAACTGACCTGTCCCCCTTTTTGAAAATCGGCGTCACATTAGCAAAGTAAAGTAACTGCGACACTCGACGAAGAAGCTTTACAGTCAGATCTAGATCGACTTGCACGTTGGGCCAATCAATGGCAAATGAAATTTAACGTTGACAAATGTAAAGTGTTGCACATCGGAAAAAATAACAATCGCGTTCGGTACGTAATGAATGGCCAACAACTTTCTGAAGTAAGTAAAGAAAAGGATCTTGGAATCACTATATCAAGCGATTTAAAGCCCGGTCAGCATTGTTCAGAGGTAGTTAAAACTGCAAACAAATTGGTTGGCTTCATCGGACGAGTCTTTAATAATAAATCGGAAAAAGTAATATTAAAACTGTATAATTCGTTGGTTCGACCCCGTCTAGAGTACTGTGTACAGTTTTGGTCTCCCTACTACAGAAAAGACATAGAGAAATTGGAACGGGTCCAACGAAGAGTAACAAAGATGATTCCTAGGTTGAGAAATTTGTCATATGAACAAAGGCTTAAAGAAGTAAATTTATTCAGCCTATTAAAATGAAGAATGCGAGGCGATCTAACAGAAGTGTTTAAAATGTTTAAAGGATTCAGTGATATTAATGCGGAAGATTACTTTACAATTGATCGATCAAATAGAACAAGAAGAAATCACAATTTGAAGATAAGTGGTAAAAGATTCTCGTCGTACGAAGTTAAACACTTCTTTTTCAATCGAGTTGTTAATGTTTGGAACTCTCTACCTTGTGATGTCGTTGATAGTACAACAGTTACGGCCTTCAAGAATAGATTAGACAAGTATTTTGAATCCAACCAGCAACTAAGATATTACTCATTGTCGTAATAACGTTAAGTTCTTTCGAATACTGGTGTCCTTGTCCGCTTTTATCGCCCGGTTAGTGGTAGCAGTAATGGTAGTTCTTTCCTCTTTCCTACATAAATTCCATGCAGTTTTTCCATGCTGCATGGTTCTTTTTCCTTTCCTGCCAACTTTGGCTGGAGGGATGGGGGGTGGGGAGGAGCCTTCGCCTTTGCTGTCCTTCATCTTCCACCTTTGATTAGATAGTTAGTGTAGCTTGTCACAAACAGCCTCGTAAGGACCATCAGGTCTGCTGTTGTTTGTTCTTCCTTTGTGTTCCTTTGTGTTCCTTTGTGTTGCCGTACCGAAGAGGAACTTTGAGGCGGACCCAAAGATGTTGAGCAACACCCTTTTTACCCGAGAGTGAACTGAGTGAAAACTATAATCCATGTCTACCTCATCAACTTTTCCCCGCAAGAACAGAATCCTATCCTCCAGTAGTTGAAAAATATTCAGAGTTGGTACTAGAAGGTGCCTTTGATTCCCTAGTCTTGGTAGCCCGTATGGCGTCCGCCATGCCGAGGAGTTTTTCTAAGACTATCCTGATTGTGGCTGTGGTGTTGGTCAAGGAAGTATATGGATATTTTACGAGGAGCACATCTTCTATGAGGAAGACCTCCCCTATGCGTGCCGTGAGGGTGCCAGGCTTCAGGTGGATGGGTGTCGTTGCAAGCAGGGAGCCGAGGGACAACAAGATGATCAGAAAACGCAACATCATGATCTGAAAGTGGTGGGAATGAAGTATTTAAACCCGTGGTCTCAAGTTATAGCTATGGGTGTTGGGATTATCTTGTTGAACATTTGACTCTGAGAGGGAATTACCAATATCAAGGTCCAAAGATGAGGGAATTACTTTCAGACGATCACTGTGAACTTCTAGACTGACTCCACTATTCGACTCGAGAACCTACTATAACAATATGTCGATAGTTGGACTTTATTTGACTTGTTCCTTGGTGAATGAAAACACTTTGTGTCAAAATATTTCGACAACTCTTCGTATGACATCATTGCATATTTCTTTTCTATTTTTTTTCTAGCTTCTAAAATATATTTAGTTAAGTTATGATGAAGATACAGGAAAATACTGGTACTCTTGAAAATATATAACGATACTTGCGTGATCGAAAATAAACGTACACGGCAACAACACTTCATATCGCGACTGTACTTGCACCTCACATTGCTTCGCCGAAGTCCTCCAGAGGTAAGAACAAGCGACATCGCGGTTCTACAGATTCAGTTGAATCTGTGCCGCCAACTAAGATTACTGTAGGTATACATGATTCTGGGGTCTCCCATGAAAGGCCTATGGAGGAAGATGCGGAGGCTCATATTGAGCCTTCTGCGATCCCCTCTGTTCCAGTTCCTGTTGCTTCTAGTGGTTTTCTTGATTGGGATATGGAAACTGAGGAATCCCTTGGAGATGGTGTTGGGAATCCTCCCCGCGAGCATGTAGCTTCGGGGAGTGGTGTGCGGTCTGGCTCTAGTAGTGCGGCGTCCGGGGGGGGCGCAGGTTCCTTTGTTGGGAGAAAGCTCGAGGTCCTTCGACCCGGCTCCTCTCGGGTCCCAGTCTCCTCTTCTCGCCGTATTACCGTACCGAATCAGGTGGGTAGAAGGCAGTCTCTTTCAGGGGCTTGCCTGGAGCGCACTCGTAAATAGACATCTTCCGACTCCTCCAGTGGAATTGTAGAGGCCTACGGGCCTCGTGGGAGGAACTTCGAGCATTGATATCTCGGTTTTCTCCTGCTTGCCTTTGTTTACAGGAGACAATGCTCGGAGACTACACTCACTCTAGTCCTCCTGGGTATCGATACCCAGGAGGAATAGAGTGAGCCCCTAGCGAGCCACTAGCGAGCCCCTGAAAGAGACTGCCTTCTACCCACCTGATTCGGTACGGTAATACGGCGAGATACCCAGTACCCCTAATCCTGGACAGGGCCACCATGGTGGCACCGCCATATTCGTTCGCTGTGATATCCTTTCTGTCCCATTACAGCTTCGCTCAACGTTGCAGTCTGTTGCTGTTAAGGTTTATTTGGGCAAATTTTATACATATGTAGCCTTTATCTCTCTCCCGGTGTTCCTGTTGACAAACACGATCTTGACGACCTGGTGCAGGAACTTTCCTCGCCATTACTTTTATTAGGGGATTTTAATGGTCGCCATCCGTTGTGGGATGATGGTTCTACCAACCCACGCGGACTTTTAGTTGCTTCTTTTATTGAGGATCAGGGATTATAAATTTTAAACTCTGGGGAGGTGACACATTTTCATAGCCAGACTGGTACTTTTACTTCTATAGATCTTTCACTTTGTACTTCTAATTCTCTTCCTGGTTTTAGTTGGCGGGTCTTACCGGACTTGTATGGCAGTGACCACTTTCCAATTTTATTGGAACGCATTGATTCCGTACCACAGTCACGCCTTTCTCGCTGGCGTCTAGATAAAGCAGACTGGCAGCGATTTACGGAACTTAGCTCCTCTCTTCGCCCGTTGGCTGACTTTAGAACTTCTGACGAGGCTGCATCCTCTTTCACTGATGCCTTGCATTCTGCATCCCTTCAATCCGTCCCCAGGACGTCTGGCCAGTTCCCTAAACGTCCTGTTCCCTGGTGGAACGCCGCTTGCACTACTGCTGTGCAAGAGTAGCGTGCTGCATTATCTCGACTTCGTCGTCACCGTGGGGACCCCCAGTGTTTGGATGCTTTTCGGCGAGCGCGTGGTCGAGCACGACGCACTTTCAAGGAGGCTCAACGAATTTCTTGGAAGGCTTATCTTTCCTCCATCACTACCAGAACTACACTCACAGAAGTCTTTAACATTAGAGTTCGTAAGATCTCTGGGAAGTTTCCCCCCCCCTCCTCCTCCACTGCTATCGCATGCAGGGGAGACGGTGGCGGACCCTAAGAGTGTTGCTGACCTATTCGCCAAGCACTTTGCCAGTGTCTCTAGGAAAGATCCTACTGCACCAGCGGCACGTCATCGCCGGGATTTGGAATCACTCGGCGTTAACTTCGCTTCCACCGGAGGGGAATCTTATAATATCCCATTTTCTCTCTCCGAGTTGAAGACGGCCTTATCCCAGTGTCATGATTCCTCGCCAGGTCCAGACGACATCCCTTATGCTTTCTTACGCCACATGTCTGACTGTGGTTTTACATTTTTATTGGAGCTTTACAATTTTATTTGGCGTACCGGTGATTTTCCATCTCTGTTGAGTGTGGATGTAATTCTTCCCATTCTGAAGCCTGGGAAAGATCATCTCCAAGCATCTAACTATCGTCCTGTTTCTTTAACATCCTGCATTTATAAAGTGATGGAGAAGATGGTGAATGTCAGGCTTATGTGGCCCCTGGAGAGCCGGAATTTATTGACCCCGGTGCAATATGGTTTCCGAAAGGTGCGTTCCACTTCGGATGCTCTTTTATCCTTGGAATCCTCAGTTTGTGAGGCGTTTGCCAATAATCACCACCAGGTGACCGTGTTTTTTGATCTGGAGAAGGCCTATGACATCGCTTGGTGCCATGGTATTTTACTTAGCCTGTTTGAGTTTGGTCTTCGTGGCCGTCTCCCTGTTTTTATTCAGGAGTTTTTATCTCATCGTCTTTTACGGGTTAGAGTGGGGAGTGCTCTTTCCGAGGTTTGTCCACTTGAGGATGGTGTACCACAGGGAAGTATTCTCAGTGTTACGCTATTTGCTGTGGCTATTAATGGAGTCGTTGGTGTCCTGCCTGATGGAGTTCATAGTTCCTTATATGTAGACGATTTATCCATTTCGTTTTCTGCGGCAAGGATGTCGTTGATTGAACGAAAACTGCAATTGACAATTAATAGAGTCGCCATTTGGGCAAATACGAGCGGCTTTCGATTTTCGTTCTCAAAGACAGTGGCTATGCATTTCTGTCGTCTTTGAGGCGTTCATCCGGACCCTGACTTACATCTTGGTAATAGGCGACTGTCCTGTGTAGAGACGACTCTTTACCTCGGTCTTTTATTTGATAGTCGCCTAACCTGGGTGCCTTATTTACGTTACGTTAAGGCGGCTTGTCAGAAAGCCCTGTCCCTCCTTCGTGTTTTAGCTCATACCTCTTGGGGTGCAGACAGGGACACGCTACTCCTCCTCCACAGAACACTCATCCTTTTCAAGTTGGAATATGGCTGCGAGGTATACTCCTTCGCCAAGGAGGCTCGCCTACGCGTGTTGGACTCGGTGCATCATGCCGGGGTCCGCTTGCCTACTGGTGCATTCCGGTCTTCACCGATACCTAGCCTCCTCGTGGATGCTGGCGTCCTGCCTCTGGATTTGAGACGCCAGTCCTCTCTATTCCGTTGCTGGTTCCGCGTCCAACGCCTTCCAGAATCAGTTCCTTGTGTGTCAATTTTGAGGGATTCTCGTTCGCCTGCATATGATGAGCGACCTAGTCTCCCTAAACCTTTTGGGTTTCGGGTAGCGTCTGCCATGACACCGTTGTCTTTCCCTCCCATTCCTATCTGCCCTTATCGAGTACCTATGGTTGGATACTGGCAGTTGCCCGGTGTATCCGTGTGTTCTCCCACTATAGATAGTAAGAGGGATTTACCGCCATATGCGTCTCGAGCCTTATTTTTAGAGCATTTCACTGAACACTCGGACTCCATCCCTGTCTTTACTGATGGCTCTAAATTGGATGCTGGAGTTGGCTTTGGTGTTGTGTTCCCCTCCATCTGTCGGGGAGGTAGTCTTTCTTCTGTTGCTTCTGTATTTACTGCAGAGCTGTCTGCCATAGTCCTCTCTTTACAGATTATTTTTACGCTTCCTGTGGACTCTTTTATGATCTTCAGTGATAATCGTAGCGCCCTTTCTGCGCTGGGCTGCTTTACTCCCTCTGTTAATCCCTTAGTTGTATCTCTCTCGAGTGGCTGTATTTGCTCAGCAACAGGGGATATCGCGTTGGGTTTTGTTGGGTTCCAGGACACGTTGACGTACACGGGAACGAACGAGCTGATGGACTTGCAAGGGAGGCAGCAGCTAGAGCTGCCCCTCCTAGTGCTGTCCCATGTACAGATATGTTTCCAGAGATTCGCAAGGCAATTTTTGCCAGTTGGCAGTAGAGGTGGAATGCTCGGGGTGCGACTTTCAAAATGGGAGAGATTACCAGGACTGTGTCTCGTCCTTGGTCATACGAAAGTGTCCGTGACCTTCGCTCGCAGACAGCCTTGACCCGTCATCGGACGGGTCATACGCGTCTAACACATGGTTACCTCATGTCCCGGGGGGTGCAGCCTTATTGTGATGACTGCTTGGTTCCCCTGACTGTGCGGCACTTGCTGGTCGAGTGCCCCAGTTTGGGGGACCTGCGAGTGCGATACCTGTCGCAGTGTCGGGGAGAAGACGGATGTGTGATTTGTTTCGTCTCGTTTTGTTTGGCTTCGCTCTTAGTTTACTTTTTTTGGTTCCTTTTTTAGCCCTTTTAGTTTAGTTTTTTTTTTTCCTTTTTTAGTTTTTAACTCATTGAATGCGGCGCCATATGACCCTGGCTGTTGCGGCGCCTAATTTAAATCAGTCAATCGATCAATCAATCCTCGGGGAGCGGCCGCTAAGCGTTCTGCAGTGGAACGTGTGCGGCGTGCGCGGCAAGGTTAACTTCCTGAGAGCAGGGACCGGCACCGACGGCTTTGACGTCTTCCTCTTGCAGGAGACTCTCCTTCGGGAGGGCCAGTCCGTGCCTTTCAAGGGCTACAGGGCCTTTTACCTCCCTGCCGTCGCCGGAGCGGCGCCTGGGTGTAGTATCTTGGTCAGTAATGTACTTCCTCGTTCACGAGTGCTTCGCCCCGTGCTGTGAAGTGCCGGTGTGGAGGTATTGGCAGTTAAGGTGACCTTGCCGAGCGCGTGCACCGCGTTCCACTGCGTGTACAGCGGGCCACAGGCTGCGCCCGACTTTACTGAGCTCCTCCCCCTGGCCAACGACGAACCCACTTTCATCAGGGGCGACTTTAACGCCCACCATGAGAGGTGAGGGAGTAGGGGGAGGAACCTCACCGGGCGCCACCTTGCTGCGGCACTGGAGGACGTGCCCGGGGTCGCCCTTCTTAACACCGGGGTGCCCACGCACGAGGCTGGGGGCGTGTTGGACCTCAGCCTTGTCTCGCCGCCGCTTGACATCGGTGCAACATGGGCCCTCCTCGCGCAGCTCGCGAGCGACCATTTAGCCTCCGTTGCAACACTCCCTGTCCCGCCGCCTGTGTTACCGCCGCTGCCTCTGCGCTGGAACCTGCGCCGGGCTGACTGGCCTAGTTTTCGCCATCCGGCCTGACGACCTCGAGACGGCGGAGGTGCGCCTGGTTGACGCCTCACAGCGGCTGCAGATGAGGCGATCCCGCGCCTCCAGCCTGTGGCGGTGGCACACCGCGACAGGTGTCACCGTGTCAACCAGGCCCACAAGCCCAACAGGCGAGTAAACACGGAGGCGACGCGAAGCTTGCTGCGTGCTGCTGTCCGTCGCGCCAGGGAGACCGCCGACCGGGTGCAGGAGGAGCACTGGCTGGCGTGGTGCGAGGGGTTAGACGTCCACACGTCCTGAGGGCCGTTGCAAAGGGTGCGGTGGCACGCCCGGCGGCACACCCACAGCCCCAGGTCGAGGCAGAGCGGCTTGCTGCCGCCTTCTCCTTCCGTGGTGCTTCCGCTCGGCTTCCGCCCCACACCCGAGACCTGCAGAGGGAGGCAAACCCCGGTAGGGTGGCGGCCTTCAGGGAGGCCTGCCAGCAGGCGCATGCCACTGACGCGCCCATTCAAATGTGGGAGCTAGAGCGGGCCATCTCCGTGAAGGACACCGCCCCCGGGGTTGACAGGATTTCCTACTCCTTCCTGATGCACGCATGCCCGGAGATGCAGGCGGAGGTGCTGGGGCTCTTTAACCGGTCCCTTGAGCTCGGGGCGCTGCCTGCTTCGTGGAAGCTGGCCACCATTGTTCCCATCCCCAAGAGTGGAGACGTGCTCCAACATCGCCCGATCTCCCTCTTAAGCTGCCTCGGGAAGTGCATGGAGCGAGTCCTCCTCCCGCGCCTTCAGTGGGCGATGGCCCCCTCCATCACCACCTCTTTGCCTTCCGCCGAGGCATGGGCACCAGGGACTGCATTTCCACCCTCCTTTCTGGTGTCCTGGGTAAACAGGCAGTGGTGGTTTTCCTCGACCTCGAGAAGGCCTTCGAACTCGCCTCAGCACCCGCCATGCTCACCATTTTGGCCGAGAAGGGCGTCCGGGACCGCCTGCTGGCATGGGTGGGCTAGTACCTTCAGGGGAGCAGAGCGGCCGTCCGGTACCAGGGCCACACGTCTGCAATCGAGACGTTTGAGAACGGCACGCCTCAGGGTGGGGTCCTGAGTCCCGTGCTGTTTAATCTGCTCGTCGATAAGTTGACATCCCTTCTGACGAGCAGATATGCCAAAGTCCTCTCTTACGCAGACGATGTTGCCCTGGTGTGTCGGGCCCGAATCACGTGTGTCATGATTTCATTGTTCAGGGAGTGGCCTGTGGAAAAATACCGTGGGAGTCCCCGCCATTTTGATTGAGAGAGCGGGAGTAGTCACAAGTCAGGCGGGAAAACTAGGAGGCGGGAGCAGCGAGCTTTTCAAATCATATTCGTTATTACTGCCAACGCTGAGCAATGTGTGGGATGCATGACCCACTATGACCAATTGCATGTGTTAGGTTATTAATAAATAATAAATCCATAGCCGTTAGGGCGTTTAGTGTAAGTGTTGCTCAGAAAACGAGATGTCAGTATGGCGAGAGCTGGCATCTTGACCGCGGCCGGCGGGCGGAGCATTGTGGGACCGCCGCCATCTTTCAAGTCATCTTCCTCCGAGACTCCACCGTGAGCTGACGTCCCTCGCCTCCTCCCACGCCACGTTTCTCATCGTGGGGTTTTTCAGCCTTGTAGTATTCGCAAGTCCAGAGTGACTGTGTACTCAGGTCAGAGAAGCCCGTGGGAGGAAGGAGGGCACAGCGCGTTGCAGTGAGGAACGACAGAGGATTGAAGAAGGACTCCAGGCCGACAAGAACACGAGGCAGATCAGGGTGTGGCTTCCCTCTTCTCCACCTGCAGCTAAGTAATCTAATTCCTAGGATATTTTAAGATAGCTAGCTAGGTTGCTGTGTGCTTGGTTTGATTAATTATTCTAATTTCCAGCGAGTTTCTTTGTTGCTTTCAATAAACTTAAGAGCAGGTTTTATCTGGCTTTTGCTTACCCTATGAGAGAAGTGACTGGTCTGATATTTAAATAATAATAAGGACTAGAGGGGCTGTGAGTCTGATAACTCAATTTTCAGTTATCTTATTTTATATTTTTTATTGCTGAGAATTTACGGGATTTTCGGAAGTCCAGACCTTTCAAGAACCCCACACCGTGCCTGCTGACGGTGACTCCGGCGGCGCTCCGCCAGCTCGAAACTGCACAGAACGCCGCCCTCCGCGTCGTCGTCGGCGCCCCCTTATGGACGAAATGTGTGTGTCTGCGGACAGAGGCACGCATGTGCAGCGTCGCCGCGAGAGTCACCCAACTCTCGGTAGGACACCTGGCGGCGCTGCTGAGACGTAAGGGGGCGGAGCAGCTCCGCGCCAACGTTGGGCAGGCCCTCCTGCAGACCCCCCTCCTGTTCCGCAAGAGGACGTGGGCGACTGTGGCGGCGGCCAAGCTGAGGTGTAGCGGCCACTCCCACGCCCTTGTGACGGCTGAAGAAGCCCCTCACCCCGCCTACGTTGCCCGCACCCCGTGGGCGTCGCCTGTCCTCACAGCCACCATAAGCCGCTCGCCACAAGAAAGGCCCTCCTCACCCCTCAGAGGCTGGCTAGGGACGGGGGCTGTCGGTGCAACTTTTGTGTGTGAGGGGAACACCGCTGTGTTTCGGCTGGCAAACGGCTGCTCGTCCACCCAAGCCGAGCTGGTGGCCATTGGCCGGGCGCTGGGTCATGCAGTGGAGGGGGGTGGAGGCCCTGCCCTGATCCACTGCGACTCAGTCCCGGCCATACGCTCTCTGCTGCAGGATCCCCCGCGCGACAACGTGTCTCTCCTCACCTCCATCCTCGCGAGGCTGGCGAAGATAGAGGGGGCGGGGCGAAGGTACACATCAACTGGTTGCCCAGCCACTCGTGCGTGGTGGGCAACGAGGCGGCGGACCGCGCTGCATATGAAGCAACGCTCCTGCCCACGGTCACGCGACCTATTGCACCAAGCGTGACACAGATCAAAAGGGGTATGGCCGCAAAGACTGCTACAGGGGTCGTCAGGGAGCTGGAGGAGGCACTGGCTGCGGGCTCGCTGTCCGCGTTCTGGTACGCGGCGGTTACTGACACCGGTGCCCGCCAGGTCCCGCCAAACCTAACGAGACGGGAGACCTCCAACTCCCTCCGCCTCCGTCTCGGCTACATGTGGTGCCCCGCGGGACGCGACACCACTCACTCCGCTAGCTGCAGTATCACCATCATCCACAACAATATCTTCCGATGGTGACAGCGGTATAGAACGCTAAATATCCCCCTTACAAGAACACTGAAGAACACTGAACACAGCACGGGACCCGGAAGACATACCAGCGAGGCCCCAGGGTGTCCACAAACGCACCGCTATCTATCAGCCAACACACGATTGTCCACAAACGCACCGCTTATCTACCAACCAACACACAATTGTCCATAAACGCACCCGCTTATCTATCAGCCAACACACGATTAACGGCGGATCAAAAGGGTCATGTAAACAGAGCTGCTTGGGTGCGTCACCGCGTGACAGTTACACTAAGGATTAGAATCGCGCGTGAACCAATCTTATAGAACATGTCGGTTAGGTAGATTATTGTATGAGTTTGATGTAAGACTCACATGCCTTCCGTGTTACCCTCGTGATGTCTGCATGTATGTCATGCCTATATAAGGAGCATTTATTCAGGTTAGACCTCAGATCAGCCAGCACCCTGCTCGCTTGCTATACACCCAGTTGTCCTTCCCTAGACGACATGGGCAGAACATTCATCTTTGCTACTGTGAGTATGGAGTGAAGAGTTACCGTAGAGGAAAGCGTATCTATTGTGTTCTATTGTGTTAGTAGTTCTATTTAGGATTATTAGAAACTAAGTGGTTATATTTCTGTGACGATTTATTGTGTGATTTTTAAGAAACTCTCAGTATTATACCAGTATTAACGTCATTAACCAGCAGTGAAAGAAAACCTGAAGACTCATTGAGTCTCGTAAGCCAGTCGCTGGTTTTAACA
Organism: Eriocheir sinensis; assembly: GCF_024679095.1. Classification (NCBI taxonomy): domain Eukaryota; kingdom Metazoa; phylum Arthropoda; class Malacostraca; order Decapoda; family Varunidae; genus Eriocheir; species Eriocheir sinensis. The sequence goes on along the minus strand of NC_066565.1, from coordinate 10,519,838 downwards.
ATATTTTTCTCTTTTGTAATATTAAATAGTATTAAGGTAGACTAAAATAAATATAAAAAAGGCGACACCGTTTCATCACCCCAACTTACGAACTCCTTTAAATACTCCTAAAGCACCAGAATCTTAAGTCAAGTGTCGCTAGTGCAAGCAGTGTGTCGTCTCCCCTTTGAGCCCGGACAGCGGGTTACAACATTGGTGTCAGGTGTGGGGTGGTGAAACTTGCAATTTATATTGGTATTGTACTGGTGTATGTCCACATCCGAAAGCGAGGGAGAAGACAGTTATTCTTGGGATTACGGGAATAAGAATTTAGAGTTAAATATGCCAGACGAAGGCACTCCCACCTCCACCAAAGGTGAAAAAGCGGTCACCCTTGCCCATGATGATCTTGTCGCGCTACTTAGCCGTCATACCTTGAATGATATTAGTAGAGTGCAGGGACTCTTACATTTTTGTGGTGGAGAAGAAAAGAGTAGCAAAGCACCAAACCTCCCATGTCATAAGCTAGCAAAGATATGGATAGAGGATATTGAAAGCCGGACACAGGCAAAGTGGGACACTACCGGAAATATTGAGTTAGCCAAACAATATGCCCTGGGAGCAGCGCGCGATCATCTCCTCGGTTGTATCACCAGGTGTGGACAGGATTGGGACAAAATAAAGGAAGACTTCCTACGTGTTTCCCACAGTAAGGACTTTTTCGGTCCTTCAGAAAGAATTGGGAGAGGCAAAACGGCGGACAGGAGAAAACATCCGCACCTTTCTCATTCGCCTAGAAACATTGAGAGACGAGTTGATCGCTCTCAAGCCTGCCAATGCCAGTTTGCTAAATGAGATAACCGCTTTACGGCTCTCAGAGGCTCTACCTTCTGCCTTTACGTACACCCTGACAGAGGAAGAAAAAAAGATATTGAAAAAAGGGTATGAGTATATCAAACCTCATCCAGAGTCGAAGTTCTCCGATGCCGATATCGCCAAAGAAACGAAAGTGCTGAACGTCTGTTCCACCCAGGCATCCGGACCCAAACAATCCTCACAAGGCCGTCCTCCACGTCCTCCAGGCCAGTCGCGTTACCCGATACCCCAAAGGGGAGGAAGGCACGCCGCGCCACCTACACGCCCATATGGGAACGCGCCCGCACCACCCACATGTTACGCTTGTGGGTATGTAGGACACATGGCTCGCGATTGTACATATGGAAGGCAGTATAGGGGTGCCTACCACCCAACAACGGGCTCTCGGTACCCTCAGTACCAGCCCTCTCGGAACAGGCGTCAGCTTGTCTCGCCTTGCGCTGCCTGGCGCCCGGAGTACCCGGCTGGCCCCTCTCCCCGTAGCTCCAGGGTCAACCCTGACCTAGAGAAGAAAAAAAAAAAAAAAAAAAACGACCCCAGAGTAGCTGCGGCAGTCCACGGCCCTACCAACGCCCTCACGTTGAGATTGTGCGTAGGCGCTGATGCACAAAAGGAGATGGTTTACGCGATGCTAGACACAGGAGCAGGAGCGTCCCTAATAGAAGAAGATTTATTTAGGAAGGTGGGCGGGAAGATGATAGATACAGAACCTCTCTCCATACAAGGGGTAAATCGGACTCAAATCCCTAATAAAGGAATAGCCGAAGTAGTAGTGAACTTTGGGCACGGAGAAATTACAGAAAAAATTGTAGTAATATCACAAGGTATAGTGTTACCAACAGCAGTTTTGTTGGGCCTAGAATTTATGTGGAGGCAAAATGTGGTAGCTGCACCGCTGGCCGCACCTGGGCAGTTTAGTGTAATGGTGGGAGCCTACCCGGTGGAAGTTCATTCCCTGGCTGCGGACGATATGAGCCCGTACCCAGAAGATTGACTAACCGACCGTAAACCTACCTTAGACGAGATGGAGGAAGTACCAGTGAAAGCATACGCTATTAACGTGGCGTCCTTGCTATCGGGCACGGCAGGGTATGTCACTCTGGAGGCAGAGATTGGCAGAGCCCAGCAAGCCTTATTCCTCCCAAGGTCCAATGATATCCCTTCTTCATTTTTATTTCCCGGGTTAGTAACCTTAACTCCTAACGTCAAACAAACCAAAGGCAAGTTCATCATCCCCTAAGCTAACCCAACTGAAGAAACTATTGAGATGCCAACAGGTGAAGTGATGGGACACATTTATTCTTGTCACTCAGAACATTATCAGTCATCAACTAATGAATGTGTAGCGGCTGTCACAAAAACAACAGCTACAAAGCCGCCTGTCACCCAGTCAGGTAAGCAGATGGAACTAGATAAGATGATAGACGAGCTATTTGCCCCCTCACAACGGGAAAACTGCTGTCTGAAGGGCCTAACCCGCAAGTATCCTGATGTGTTTGCTCTGAAACACGAGCCCCTCACTGTTACTCCCTATTATGTTCACACTTTAAGACTAAAAAATGACAAGCCTATATATAAAAAGCCCTACCCAATACCAGTAAAATATCATAAAGAGATAGAGACTCAGCTCAAGGACCTAGAGGCCCAGGGTATTATACGCCCTAGTGCGTCACCCTACAGCGCACCCCTAGTCCCTGTTGCCAAGAAAGATGGCGGGGTCAGACTATGTCTCGACTTCCGCGCTTTGAACGATGAATTGATTGATGACAAACATCCCCTCCCTAACATTAACCTCATTTTGCAACAGTTAGGGGAAAGTAAAGTGTTCGCCTCACTTGATTTGCGCCAGGGCTACCACCAAGTCCCATTGGCAGAGGAATCTAAACACTTGACAGCCTTCACGACACCTTATGGCCTCTATGGATTCACTACAGTCCCCTTTGGATTAAAAACAGCACCTGCAGCCTCCCAAAGGATCATGAATCAAATCCTCATAGGTCTGACAGGAAGAATTGTACATGTATACCTTGATGATTTGACAGTACAAGGGAAAGACATGGACCATCACCTAAAGAACCTTCATGCCGTCTTAGACAGGCTGCAGAAGGCTCACCTGTCCTTAAGACTAGATAAGTGTTCCTTTTTCAAAGAGCAAGTAGATTACCTGGGTCACATTGTTAGTGCTTCTGGCTTGAAGCCTCAGCCCTCAAAGGTACAGGCGGTGCAACAACTCACCCCTCCAAAAACAGTCAAAGAGCTTCAAGGTCTTCTGGGATTGGTTAATTTCTATAGGAAATTCATTAAAGACTTTGCAAAGATAGCATCCCCACTTAATAATTTACTAAAAGGGAGGAAAGTAACCAAGAATGATAAGACACTTCTGGAGTGGAGTGAGGAGGCATTGCATGCATTTAGTACACTAAAGAACAGTCTAACGACTGACATTGTTTTAACCTTTCCGGATTTCCGGATGCCCTTCCATCTCACCACAGATGCGTCAGGTAAGGCAATAGGTGGTGTGTTGCAACAAAAGGATGAAAATGGCAGTTTACGTCCCATAGCATATTTTAGTAGAACCCTAAATGTAGCAGAACGTAACTACTCAGCGGTAGAGAGAGACGCTTTAGCAGTCATCTATGGCCTCAGTACTAACTGGCCCCTTATTTTGGGTTATAGGATACACATCCTGTCGGACCATAGACCACTGACTTGGCTATTAAAAAACACAGTACCTAGCAGCAGGATTGCACGCTGGCAGACGCTTCTAGGAGAATTTGACTTTAGTATTGATTATCTTCCAGGCTCCAGCAACATGGTAGAAGATTTTTTGTCGAGGATTAGGAATCAGGAGAGCGACGTGATAGAAGGCGAATTGGATGCTCGAATTATGTCTGTCACCCTTACAGGTGGACAGGACATGTCTGTCGCCTCTCCGGGGGGACATGACAAACAGGATAAGTTTCTCCATTGGAGTCTTGACGGACTCATGGAGCACCAGGATCGCGATCCTGAACTGAAAGAATTGAAGCATGCTTTTGAACAGACCGCCGGCGGTAATGTACATGAGAGAGATGAGACAAAGGTTGCAGAGAGGAACAAAGTAACATTAAATGCAGCTGAGAGGCACTTCAAAAAACTGCCTCTTAGTGAAGTGTGTGTAGAGAACGGCATTCTCTACCGCGATGTTTGCGATGAATACAACAAGCAGAAAAGACTGGTTATCGTCCCACCAAGCTACATTCCTAACGCGCTATCTTTGGCGCATTCCATGCTACCTGCAGGGCATGGAGGCACTAAGGTTACGTTGGCACGCTGTCGCAAGTTTGCGTACTGGCCGGGAATGAAGGCGGACGCGGAGCAATATGTCAGATCTTGTCCTGTCTGTTGTCGTTTTAAGAAGAGGGGATCCCCGCCAGCTCCACTTATGAGGTATCCAGAGGTTGGCCAACCGTTTGACAGAGTCCATATGGATATTGTCGGACCTTTGTCTGTTTCAGACAAAGGCTACAGGTATGTACTGACAGTGATAGACGTCCTGTCACGCTTCTTGGTAGCAACCCCCCTTCGTACGAAGGCAGCCAAGGAAGTGGCGGCTGCGTTCTACAAGAACGTAGTCTGTGTACACAGCATCCCGCCGATTCTAGTCACGGACCAAGGAAAGGAGTTCGTCAACACTCTCTTACGAGAGTTGACTCAATTGCTGCAGATTGATCATCTAAGGACAACTCCTTATCACCCGTCTGCAAACGGTGTGATAGAAAGGCCTAATGGCACCTTAATAAATATCTTGAGAACTTTGTGCGAGGACAATCGCGGTATCTGGGACCAAATGCTTCCGGTTGCAACACACGCCTACAACACTGCCTACCATCGTGTTCTGAAGGATTCAACATTTTCTTGATTTTCTCTCGGGACCCAAATGTTCCTTTCGAAATGCTTGAGAATAGACACCAACCTTGTTATGATGTCGACAGCTACAAAGCATTTACTTCTAGTGTCGCACAACGAACCTATAAATTATGTCAGACCAATATAGATATAGAATGGCAGGAGTCAGAAAGAATGTTCAGGAAATCCAAACCCAAGCAGGTGGTAGTAGGAGATCGGGTCTACTTAAAGCATGTATGTACAAAGGGCGAACCAAAAAAGCTCCAGCCCTTGTTTAATGGTCCTTTTAGGGTGGTAGAAAAAATAAGCCCTGTAGTCTTACGACTGCGTCATGTTAGAGGTGGTAAGATCAAGACAGTTCACACAAACAATGTTCAGGTCGTTCACGAAGACTCTCTTGGCTTCCATGACTCCTAATGTCAGGCGTGCATACCCTCTCCCTGATCAAGTATTAGAAGTGGACCCACTCCCCATGACTTATTCCCCCGAGGAGCCGCTGCCATTGTCCTTTTCAGCTCCTTCCGAGCTCTCCTCCCCGGCTCCTGTCTCCTCAGATGCTTCAGAGGCTCCCTCACCGGTTCCACCATTGCCACCGGTTCCCTCAGCTCCTTCAGAGCCCCATGTCAGTCGCTCATTACGCTCCAATGCAGTTCCCCCCTCTCTCCCCAATGTCATGGAACGCCCTCTTGAGTATCGCCAACGTACAACGAACTGATGCCCCCTATAATTACAGATCCTGGGTGTTGCCCTCTCCTTGTCTTCCATTGATCCCTCCCGGGAGCAATCCATTCGTCCCGGCCTCGTCTTCTCCCCCGTCTTTAAGATGCTGTTGACAGGACGGTACTATGTTGTCCCCGTCGTCATCAAGACGGACGACATCCAACGTCCTCTCATCAACGTGGCAAATCTAACAGCGGAAGTTTCATGGTCGATTGAACATATTATGAATCAATCGTTCCCTACTGTTGGTCTGCTCAGGCGCACTCTAGACTCTTTTCACATTGAGTTTGAGAAATTATTCAAAGATCTTAACAGCTTTCTGTCGGCTATGAGTGGTAGAGATGGGAGCCCGTTTCGGACTCGCCAGAGGCGAGGGGCCGTGGATTTCCTTGGCTCGATTGCGAACCTCCTTTTCGGTACGGCCACTCAGGCCCAAATAGATGTGATACACGGGAAGCTCTCCCAGCTCTACACTCTGTCCGCAGACGAGAGACGTCAGCTTAACCTCCATCAGGAAGTCCTCAACGCAACAGTTCGGGACCTCCGTCATGTTCACTCTGCCATCTCCCGTCTAGAGTCCGCCTCGGCTTTGGCTTCGGCCATTATCCGTCAATTCTCATTACGAACCTTGTAAATTGAAGGGGAAATGCGTATTTTGGAGACTATCCTTCTCATTCATTTGGCGCTTAGTGACCTGAATTATGATACTCTGAATCTCAAGCTTGGCCTTCAGCAGCTGTCTCAAACGCAGGTTTCCCCTCTCCTCCTTCCAAATGATGTACTATTTCGTGTGCTCAGAAATGCGTCGCTTCATTACCCAGGCTTACTTTTTCCTGCAGCACATGAATATTTAGCATTGTATAGAGATGTCTCTAGGGTTATTTCTAAAGGTACGCTTTCCTCAGGAACCCTTCACTTCTACTTACAAATCCCCATGAAAGGGGATCCCTCTGATGTGTTCGATGTATTTAAAATGGACGCGTTGCCTTTTCATCTTGATGGCACGCCCTATTTTCTGCACACCGACACGCTTTCCGCCTACCTCGCGGTTTCTGAAAATCGCACACACTATATGCTCTTAGAGTACTTGGACCGCTGTACTAAACACCACCTGCTCTATGTATGTCCCCCTGTCGCCCCTGTCTACTCTACTTCTGTCCGGCGCTGCTAGATCGCTCTCTTTCTCGATCGCCCGGACGCCCTCTCGCTGTGTTCTAAGTCTCTCCTCAGAGTCTTCCCCCCGGTCTTCATCCCGTCTCCTGCGGGCTGGGTCTTCGCTACCGATACCCCCAGGTGGTCACCATGGTCTGCCCGGACAGCACGGTCTCCAAATACAAGCAGACCCTGAACGGCACGGGGCTCCTCAGCCTCGGTATGGGCTGTAGTGCCCACTCCGACGCCTTCAGCCTCCCTGCCTCTGCTACTATGGACGGTGACGCCGCGCTGACGGTTCATCGCGCCCCCTTCCACATCGGGCGTGACGTGGTCTCGTCGCTCCTGGCCAAGACTATCCTTGGCCCCCTCCTCTCCCCGCCGCCGTCGCCCGGGTCGTCTCTGGCCCCCCCCGCTATACCTCCCTCCGGCGCTTCACGCGCTCCAGGAATCCGTCTCTCCGGGCCCCGCCTTCGACCCCATCCTCCCTTGGTGGGGGTGGTTGCTCCTCGGGTTCTCCGCCGCGGGGGTCCTCTTCGTCACCAGTGGGATGGCCTGCTTCCGTCTCTTCGGGCCCCGTCTCTGGCGGGCCTCCTCCCCTGCGGTCCCGCCTTCCCCGTCTTGGTCCACGATGGTCGTCCGCCCCGCGGAGCGCTTTGTGCCACGAGGACGTGGCGTTATTTTAACGGAGGAGGTATGTGGTGCCCCGCGGGACGCGACACCACTCACTCCGCTAGCTGCAGTATCACCATCATCCACAACAATATCTTCCGATGGCGACAGCGGTATAGAACGCTAAATATCCCCCTTACAAGAACACTGAAGAACACTGAACACAGCACGGAACCCGGAAGACATACCAACGAGGCCCCAGGGTGTCCACAACCGCACCGCTATCTATCAGCCAACACACGATTGTCCACAAACGCACCGCTTATCTACCAACCAACACACAATTGTCCATAAACGCACCCGCTTATCTATCAGCCAACACACGATTAACGGCGGATCAAAAGGGTCATGTAAAGAGCTGCTTGGGTGCGTCACCGCGTGACAGTTACACTAAGGATTAGAATCACGCGTGAACCAATCTTATAGAACATGTCGGTTAGGTAGATTATTGTATGAGTTTGATGTAAGACTCACATGCCTTCCGTGTTACCCTCGTGATGTCTGCATGTATGTCATGCCTATATAAGGAGCATTTATTCAGGTTAGACCTCAGATCAGCCAGCACCCTGCTCGCTTGCTATACACCCAGTTGTCCTTCCCTAGACGACATGGGCAGAACATTCATCTTTGCTACTGTGAGTATGGAGTGAAGAGTTACCGTAGAGGAAAGCGTATCTATTGTGTTCTATTGTGTTAGTAGTTCTATTTAGGATTATTAGAAACTAAGTGGTTATATTTCTGTGACGATTTATTGTGTGATTTTTAAGAAACTCTCAGTATTATACCAGTATTAACGTCATTAACCAGCAGTGAAAGAAAACCTGAAGACTCATTGAGTCTCGTAAGCCAGTCGCTGGTTTTAACAATATTTTTCTCTTTTGTAATATTAAATAGTATTAAGGTAGACTAAAATAAATATAAAAAAGGCGACACCGTTTCATTACCCCAACTTACGAACTCCTTTAAATACTCCTAAAGCACCAGAATCTTAAGTCAAGTGTCGCTAGTGCAAGCAGTGTGTCGTCTCCCCTTTGAGCCCGGACAGCGGGTTACAACATACAGGTGCGCGTCGGTCCTTGACCCTGACGACCCTGCCCCTGTCATATGCCCTCACTGCGAGGAGGAGGTCCTCCAACCGCTCCTCCACTACCTCCTCGATTGTATAGGAACACGCCGGCTGCTACCGAACCCGGAGGGTCTCTCAGCGCCAGCCCTGGTGGGGGCGCTGGACGACAGGGCACTTGCTGCCCTTGTGCGGACGTACGACCCGCCCAGATAAGCTCCGTGTGTTGTGTGTATGGGCGTGTGTGAGTGTGTGTATGTGTGTGTGTGTGTGTGTCTGTGTGTGTGTATGTGCGTGAGGGTTATTTTTAACAATACAGCTACAGGACCCCTTGTGAGCCTGTGCCCCAACCCACTTAGTGGGAAGGGGCGTTTTATATCTGTATGTGTGCGTATATCGGTGTGTGTGTGTGTGTGTGTTTGTATGTATATATGTACTTGCACATGTGCGCGCGGCGTGCCGTGTACGCACAGGTATAGCCCCAGCCACCACTGCGACGGGCCGTCGCTACGACAAAGGCCCGTTCCCCTACTAAGGGGATGAATCACACACCATCACCACCACCACCAGCGACTATACAGTGGAACGCCAGCATTCGTCGAGTGAGCAACTCTCCTGGCCTCTGGGCCACCTATAGACTGTCGAGTTGCTCGCTCGCCTCTGCTACGGGCTGCCGTGTGCGCCCGTTTCCCCGCCTGGCACGCCAGCCGGCGGGTTCAACCTGCCATCCCTGCGACGGGCCGTCCCCGTGACAAAGGCCCGCTTCCCCTTCTAAGGGGATAAATCGAAGACGACGACAGCGACTACACAGTGGAGCGGCAGCACTCGTCGGGCGAGCAACTCTCCCGGCCTATGGGCCACCTATAGACTGTTGAGTTGCTCGCTCTGCTCTGCTGCGGGCTGCCTTGTGCACCCGTTTCCCCGCCTGGCACGCTAGCCGGCGGGGGCCCCGCCGGCACGCCAGCCGGAGGGTTCAACCTGCCATCACAGCGACGGGCCGTCAATACGACAAAGGCCCGTTTCCCCTTCTGAGGGAATAAATCTTACCTACCTACCGTCTCTGCGACCCAGAGATGTTGGTGGTAGCGAGTGTTCTTATTGTTAATAGGTTCCCGGATAGAGAAACTCAATATCCGTCAGGGTTACTTTATTCGGCAAACATCATACAGGTCGTTAAGACAAGAACAGCACATAGAATAGGTGTTTGTTTGTGTATGCGTTTGTGTGAATGTTGTTTTTGTAGGTTAACATTTAAGTGTTGGTGTATGTGTGGAACAATGTGTAACGGTGGACAACAAAAGGACATAGACGAACAGTCAAAGGTAAACGAGTACAAGAAAAGTTAAACATTGAAGACGCTAAATACACAGGGAGTAAAGGATCGACGATGAACATTTTACATGAAAACACAGAATCTTAGTCTTTCTCTGCAGCGCCCCATTTTCTTAGTGTCACTGAGGGGAAGGAGCACGGAATTTGAGCGGTGACTGCTACAGATTACTCCCCCCCAGTGACGAGGAAGGAGGAACGAAATCTTCCTTGGTGCGGGGGAGCTGTGGCAGACGGTGATGCGTTGCGGTGTGTAGTGTTGGGCGGTGAGTTGCGCTGAGTAGAGTTGCGTTGAGGTGCGCGGTAAGTTGCGCTGAGTAGAGTTGCGTTGAGGCGCGCGGTAAGTTGTGCTGGGTAGAGTTGCGTGGAGGTGCGCGGTAAGTTGCGCTGAGATGCACTGCGTTGAGTAGTGTTCAGCTACGGTGAGTCGAGCTGGGGTGAGTAGTGCAGTGACAACAGCTACGGTAAGTCGAGCTGGAGTGAGTAGTGCGGTGACAACAGCTACGGTAAGTCGAGCTGGAGTGAGTAGCGCGTAGGGGACAGCTACGGTGAGTCGAGCTGAGATGAGTAGCGCAGTGAGGACAGCAACAATAAGTCGAGCTGAAGTGAGTTGAGTGATTGGCTGTTAAATATATCCTGGAGGGCTTGAATCAGCACTCCCGAATCGCGAACCACGTAGACGGGTCCTGAGCAGAAGAGTGGTGCTCTGAAGGACACCGCCGTAGTAGAGGAAGAGTTGCATGTCGTCGTCAGGTATGGTGAAGTCGAGCGGCGTGGAGATTGGCGAAAGGCACTGGCGTAAACGCGCCGGGGGCTACGGCAGTCATAGAGTGCGTCGAGGGAACTGCGTGTGAAGGCGCTAGCTGCCAGCGTGCCAGGGGCCTCAGCAGTTGTGAGAGTAGAACGAACTGCGTGTGTTAAAGGCGCCAGCTGCCAGCGTGCTAGGGGCCTCGGCAGTCCGTAACGGCGTCGAACGACTGCGTGGTAAGGCGCTAGATGCCAGCGTGCCAGGGGCCACAGCCGGTTGAGGAGTGAGAGGCGCAAGCATGCCAGGTGCCGCAGCAGTCGTGAATGCGTCGAACGACTGCGTGGGAAGGCGCTGGCACGTGCCAGGGGCATCTGTGGCTCGGGGAATGAACCAGTGTTAAAAAAAGGCACTGTAACACAACACTGTACGCTTAGTAGGTAACACTGTGACACCAACTGTTGCTGGGGACGTGCTGCACTGAACTGTTGCTGGACACACTGCACTGTACACAAAGATCCACAAGTGTAGGATAATCCAAGAGGGCGGTAGTAGATCCAGGAGGGGGTGGTAATCCAAAGGGCAGCTAGTAATCCCAGTGGGATGTCACATTGTGTTTGCGTGTCTCTGAGTCTGTGTGGTGTGTGGCGGCGTATACACTGAGTCTGTATGGCGTGTACACTGAGTCTGTGTGTGGCGTGTACACTGAGTGTGTGGCACTGTGTGTCTCAGTAATGCGTCGCACTATGTTTGAGTGTTCACTGAGTCTTGTGTGCGTGTCACACAGTGTGCATGTCTCAGTCGCCGTACCAGCGGAAAGGCAGGAAGGAGAAAGGGTGAGAGGGGGTGGGTGAGCGCCGGGAGGAGCACCATGGGGCACATAAGATGCCTAGAGAGGGGCCACAAAGGATGCCTGGAGGAGGCGCTGAAGATGCCTGGAGGAGGCGCTGAAGATGCCTGGAGGAGGCGCTGAAGATGCCTGAAGTAGGCGCACAGAGGGTGCCTGGAGAAGACGCAGAAGGCGTCTGGAGGAGGGCACAGAGAGTGCCTAGAGAAGACGCAGAAGGCGTCTGGAGGAGGGCACAGAGAGTGTCTGGAGAAGACGCAGAAGGCGTCTGGAGGAGGGCACAGAGAGTGTCTGGAGAAGACGCAGAAGGCGTCTGGAGGAGGGCACAGAGAGTGTCTAGAGAAGACACAGAAGGCGTCTGGAGGAGGGCAGAGAGTGTCTAGAGAAGACACAGAAGGCGTCTGGAGGAGGGCAGAGAGTGTCTAGAGAAGACGCAGAAGGCGTCTGGAGGAGGGCAGAGAGTGTCTAGAGAAGACACAGAAGGCGTCTGGAGGAGGGCAGAGAGTGTCTAGAGAAGACACAGAAGGCGTCTGGAGGAGGGCAGAGAGTGTCTAGAGAAGACGCAGAAGGCGTCTGGAGGAGGGCACAGAGAGTGTCTAGAGAAGACACAGAAGGCGTCTGGAGGAGGGCAGAGAGTGTCTAGAGAAGACGCAGAAGGCGCCTGGAGGAGGGCACAGAGAGTGTCTGGAGAAGACACAGAAGGCGTTTGGAGGAGGGCACAGAGAGTGCCTAGAGAAGACACAGAAGGCGTCTGGAGGAGGGCACAGAGAGTGTCTGGAGAAGACGCAGAAGGCGTCTGGAGGAGGGCACAGAGAGTGTCTGGAGAAGACGCAGAAGGCGTCTGGAGGAGGGCACAGAGAGTGCCTAGAGAAGACGCAGAAGGCGTCTGGAGGAGGGCACAGAGAGTGCCTAGAGAAGACGCAGAAGGCGTCTGGAGGAGGGCACAGAGAGTGCCTAGAGAAGACGCAGAAGGCGTCTGGAGGAGGGCACAGAGAGTGCCTAGAGAAGACGCAGAAGGCGTCTGGAGGAGGGCACAGAGAGTGCCTAGAGAAGACGCAGAAGGCGTCTGGAGGAGGGCACAGAGGGTGCCTGGGGGAAGGCGCAGAAGGAGCCTGGGGAAGGGGCACAGAGGGTGCCTGGGGGAGGGCGGGGGAGAAACCCTATAGGTGGCAACTACGCCCACGGCGTAATACTCCTCCCGACCCGTGGCTCAATCCCACGAACCCCAAGCGGAGGTGAGATGTATTGCCCCAGGAGAGGGTAGGACGAATGAATCAGATGCTTCTGACTCAGGTCCACCCTCTGGGAGAGAGTGCCCTTGAGCGGCACTGGTTATAAGCCACCTAGAACCTTAGCAACACTCCGGGGTCACCAAGTGCTGGTGGTAGCGAGTGTTCTTATTGCTAATAGGTTCCCGGATAGAGAAACTCAATATCCGTCAGGGTTACTTTATTCGGCAAACATCATACAGGTCGTTAAGACAAGAACACCACATAGAATAGGTGTTTGTTTGTGTATGCGTTTGTGTGAATGTTGTTTGTGTAGGTTAACATTTAAGTGTTGGTGTATGTGTATAACAATGTGTAACGGTGGACAACAAAAGGACATTGACGGACAGTAGAAGATAAACGAGTACAAGAAAAGTTAAACATTGAAGACGCGACATACACAGGGAGTAAAGGATCGACGATGAACATTTTACATGAAAACACAGAATCTTAGTCATTCTTTGCAGCGCCCCATTTTCTTAGTGTCACTAAGGGGAAGGAGCACGGAATTTGAGCGGTGACTGCTACAGAGACACGCCAGTCGTCCTCGGGTGAGCAGCCCGGCACGCCCTTCCGGTCCGCCGGTTAAGTTGACCGTCTGGCTGCTCACCCGGGTTCTGCTACGGGCTACTACTGGGCGCCTGCCCGGGGTGCCCGTGTCTCCGTCGGTGCTCGCCGGCTGATTCCCATGGCTGTGGCGGCGGCGGAGGCGTCCCTACAAACGCCCCGAGTTTTGAATCGCTCGCCCCCCCTTACAGGTCCGCCTTTGTGCAAAGGCTCTGACCCCTTATTACAGGGGTAAAACTTAAAGACAAGACAAGTCCGTGCGACCTCCAGCCACCACTGCGACGGACCGTCACCCTTGACTAAGGCCCGTTTCCCCTTCTGAGGGGATGAAACTTAAAAGCAAGCAAGTTCCTGCGACGCAGTGGAACGCCAGCACTTGTCGAGCGAGCAACTCTCCCCGCCTCTGGGCCACCTATAGACTGTTGAGTTGTTCGCTCGGCTCAGCTACGGGCTGCCATGTGCACCCGTTTCCCCGCCTGGCACGCCAGCCGGCGGGTTCTACCTGCCACCTCTGAGACGAGCCGTCACTATGACAAAGGCCCGTTTCCCCTTCTGAGGGGATAAATCGAAGAAGCGGAAGTCCCTGCGACGCATTGGCTTCCCGGACCTGGCAGCGCGTACACCTCTACCCCACCGTATAAGCAACAGCTCTCGCGAGCGAGCGATTGAGCTACTCTGCTTACTGCCAGGCCCCGCGTCACTGTTCCCGCGTCACTCCCCGGTGTTGCCTGCCTTCACCGCGCGCCTTCCACCTCGCGCACCCCGACGCCCTGCCCCGCGCTGCACACCTCTCCCCGCGCTGCTCTCCACCGCTACACAGCTACCGTGTCGCTGGTTCACGTCGCTAGTTACACGCGACTGCAGCCTTCCTGCTGCTGTAGGTTAGCCCGGTTGTTTTGTAGGTTAGTTTTTTTTCATATTTCTTTGTTGTTGTTGTTATATGTCTAGGTGTGTTTTAGCCCCCGTGCTGTCTTGCCGCTTGGATGTCTACGGACAAGCGTGTCCGCCCCGCTAGCGACTCGGAGAGCTCCGACTCCGAGTCGCCGGCGGATAAGCAGCTGCGCCTGTAGTCAGGAAGTGAGGGCGATAAAGCGGCCCTTATCCCGCTCCCCGACTCATCTGATGACGAGTGGGCGGTAGTGGGGCAGAGGCGTGACCGCCGGGTCCGCTCCAACCCTCATCCGCCACCCTCCCATCACCGCTTACGCTCGCCATTCGCCACCGCTACCTCCCCAGCTTCTGCCAACGCCACTCTGACACACGGCTCACGCCCGACGCCGTCTTCCCTCACCACCGCTGCTTCCTCATCTGCCTCCGCCGCTGCCCATACCACCCCGCTCGGTGCCGTTTCGCACCCCGTGCAGGCTGCTCCCCGCCATGCTGCTACGACCCCTGCCAGCCCCAAGGTTGTCGTTTCCCCTACACCGGGGTTCGAGTCGGCACTCGACTTGTCGGAGGCCCTGGAGGAGCAACTCGGGCTGCGCCTCCAGATGCGTCCACCGAGGAAGCCCTCTGCACCCTCCTGGAGACCACGTCGGTGCACGGGAAGGCGGTGCAGCTGCGGCAGACGAGCGATGCCACTACCAAGGCGGTGGTGACGTCGTACCCGGTCGCTATGCTACTCAAGGCACTCCTCCGCCACCCGGGCGTTGTCACGGCGGAGTGGTGCTAGACGCGGGATGGCCTTGCCGCGAGGCAGTTCCTCGTTTCGGTAAAGGGCCCCCTGCGGGGCTTGCTCGACCTCGGGAGCTGGGGCGTGTTCTACACGCGCCCCTTCAACACGGAACCCCTGAGGTGTTACCGCTGCCAGCAGTACGGCCACTACCGCTCCCGGGCCCGAATTCACAAACAGACTCAATAACTACGAACTAACATAACTACGCACTATTGATTTAGCTACCGACGTTAGCGTCAGATTCACGAAGCAAACTTAGATTGTAGTTAGAGGCGCGCTAAGTCAGCGAGGCCGCTGATTGGTTGATGACGTCATTGGCCTTGCAGCGAATCGCAAGCACGTTTACAGAACCGTCAGCCATTCCTAGGGAGCCCCCTCCAGCTGCTGGTTCAAGAAACCCATTCTCTTTTCCCATTTTTCTTCCTTTCAAGGCAAACTGTACTAAATCGTAATCTACAGGCAGGTCCACACGCTACGTTTTGCACAACCTTTTGTCTGCACAGTTCAAGACGTTGCAGATAAAACGTTGTGTGTAGACGGGAAAACTGCGCAGTTTTGACTCCAGCGCAAGACTGTACAGTTGCAGCGATAACTGAGCTAAGAGAGCATAGATATCCGTGAACTGTGCGGACAAGTCGGAACGTGTAGACGGTAGCGCCGTCTTTCGTTTCATTTTGTGCCTCAGTTTGAATTCAACAGGCGACAATGGCTGACCTCAGGCAATGTTCTCGGGAGTTCCTCACAGAATTTATTGCATTATACGAAAGTTTCCCATGCATTTGGCTTGTCAAATCAAAGGATTATAGTGACCGGGATAAAAAGGGGAAGGCTTATGAAAGCTTTGTGGAAAAATTCAAAGAAAATGATGAAAATACCAACAGAGAAAAGGTGGTAAAAAAAAAAAAATTCTTTGAGAAGTGTTTACCGCAAAGAACTGGCTAAAGTTAATGCTTCGACTCGATCTGGCGCTGGAGAAGAGGAAATCTACAAGCCATCTCTTTGGTATTTCGACTTGTTACATTTTCTAAGTGATCAGGAAACCCCAAGGCACTCTAGAAATACCATGGATGAAACTGAAGAGTCTGCAGTGGACGAACCACCAGAACAGGTAAGAAAAAATATTTCATTTATATGATCAATTTATTTGGTAATACATGTAAATACATCATTAACCGTTGAAATTTACAAATGTATCTTGCCAAGTAACAGCCCCCTCATTGTTGAAGTAATCTTTGAATTGGTCTCTCACAACGATAGCATTGCTCAAAATCTGTCCTCTTGTTCCACGCTGTAGGTCGTGTACTAATTCTGGGTCACATCTTTCTCCTAATTCGACAGTACCTTCAGAAATATTTTCCCGATCCATACTTTCATGAGGGGTGTAGATTTCGGGGCTTCTTCTGCGCAAAAAGTTGTGTAAGGCGCAACACGTCAGAACTACAGTATCCACGTTGTCCATCTTCAAACTAATACTTGTGTGGAAAATGCGAAATCGCGAAGCCAATATTCCGAACGTGTTTTCAACGACACGCCTCGCCCTAGATAGGCGGTAATTGAAAATTCTTCGTTCCCTTGTTAATGTATCTCGTCGATATGGTTTAAGAAGTTCTCGACGCATAGCAAAGGCTTCATCACCTACAAAAACATATCGTAAAACTGTGTTTGAATTTTCAATGGACCGGGGCTTAGGAATTCTTAACTCGTTCTTAGTTAGTTTTTCATAAAATTTAGTGTTATTTATTACTCCTCCATCGGAGATCCTACCATTTGTGCCTGTATCACAATACAAAAATTCGTACTTGGCATTTGCTATTGCCATAAGTACAACACTGTGGGTTTTCTTATAATTAAAAAAGTATAATCCGCTTCCTTTAGGTGGCACAATCCTAATATGTTTCCCATCAATGCTTCCTAAGCAATGAGGGAACTGCCATAGTCTTTCAAACTGAGCTGCAACTTCTAGCCACTCCTCTTCAGTCTTGGGAAACTGAAAAGAAAGGAAAGGATTTGAAAGCAAGGAAAATATTGTTTTTATTGCAGCTATGTATCTTAAATTTTACACTCGTATGGATAACATAATTGTAAAAGACTACTGTACATGAAATATATTTTATTTGATACATAGAAAAAAGTTATTTGTAGAAATCAGGTGTCGAGCTCATAATTAAATAGATTATAACTATTTCGATTTTGGCATTAGAGTAATACGGTTATCGGCATAGGAATCAACAGACATTGCTATACAATAGGTAAAAATTACATTTTTGAATTTCGATATAGTTGTTGAGTTATTCAGCGATGTTTTTTTCATTTATTTTTCTCAACTTAATTTGGAAAAAAAACATTTACTAATTTCACGTCTATTATTGTATTAATGAAATTATTTATTATTTCCAGGTGGAAGAGGATGTTCATGAAAATGCTACTGACAGTGGACGGAGTGAAGCAACTGCTACCCCTATATCCGAAGAGTCAAGTGTCCATAGTAGCAAGATATTGTCAGGTAATTCTTCAAGATCTACCTCTTCAGCTCGTAAGAGAAAGGGAGTTCCAAATGAGGATGACATAACTGAAGTTATGAGGTTGGTAGGAAGGAAACTGGAGTCGCTACAGGCAGATGATGCTTTTACGGTATTTGGAAAGCATGTGGCAAATAAACTCCGAGGCGTCGCTAGTTACCAAAACGCAGTCGCTCAAAAACTAATTTCCGACGTGTTATTCGAAGCAGAGTTGGGCGCGCTTACGAAAAACTTTAAAATTGTTGATATCACAAGGCAGCGACAAGATGATTTTGGACTCGTGAATGAAAGGAACTGGTGTCAACAGAATATGCCCCAACAATTTAGAATGCCACATACTCTTCCATCAACAGTTGCACAGTACCACTCCATCTCGCAGCAGCCGCAGCCTGTAGCACATAACTACGTCCCTGAACAGTATTTGCACACTCAAGGAACAACTGCAACAACTGGGCAAATTACGCCAATTTCAAGCATCAGCCCACAAGAAGGTGGACAAGATCGACAGACAGACGCCCATCAAGACGTGACCCACTCTTCCCTTGCAAACTACTTGTCAACATTTAAACCAATCTGAACTACTTGCAAGTAATTGTAATTCTATTTGGCCTATCTTTTGTGAAGCTCTTATATTCACTTTTCAGGTTCATGTAAAAATAAATAAAAAATTCTAGACAATAGCATTATAACTTACCTTCAAATATTCTTTCCTCAGCACCTTGAAGATAGCTTCACATGTTTCGGGAATGATTTTACTTAGTGCTTGTTTCGAGATGATTGTTGTGAATTCAAGGTCTTTGTAACTTCTGCCAGTTGCCAAAAATCTTAACGTTGCTGTTAACCTTTCATGTGGTGAAATTGCTTTTCTCATACACGTATCTTCTTTAATAATATGGGGTGTCACTAGTTCCAATAAATAAGTATATGTTTCTATGTCCATTCGCAAGTAATTGCGCCAATCATTAGGCTCATCACGTAGTTCACGCAGTAATTTCATATGGGAGAAATTGTGCCTTTTCAAAAGCCACTTTCGCGACCACTTTGAACGCCGGGTACTTCTGAGACGTTCCAATCTTTTTTTTCTTCACAACACAACACGTCAGAATTGACAAAAGGAGTACCTCCTCCATGGCGATGTAAGCTGAACTGAGCGAAACTGGTGCAAACATCATGGTACCGTGTAGACGCAATAAAATTGTAAGGTTTTCATTTCGTCTTAAGACTGCGCAGACAAAAGGTTGTGCAAAACCTAACGTGTGGACCTGCCTTACGGATTCAATTATTTCGTTGTTTGCTGCACATTTACGTCAAAGTAGCTCTGCTGTTCGATGTCTTGTTACCTACGAACATGCTTAAGATGAAGAAAAAGAAGATACGGAGGAGATTGAGGCAGGAAGAAAGCAAATAGAAATATGGGACAGATATCGAGGCAGACAGAACGAAGGACGGAAGGAAGGAATAGGGAAAATTAAGACTGTCTTGCCATATATGCAGCCCAACTCATGGGATAGCTGTCACCCGACAAAGGTCTATGGTCCCTCCACGGATGGGGGCGGTGTCACGGGCAAAATTAAGCCCGGAAATCCACATGCCTCTGTTATCTTAGCTCAAGCTCGTGTATGTGGGGTTCTTTTCGACTGATATGGCGTCTAGAACTAGCATAATCATCATTCTTTATTATGATGACAAAGACCATGTCAAATTTTGCCTCATTAAATAAGAAAGTACATAAAGTTCGGCAGCTTTCCCTCGTCGCCAAGCCATCCTCCAGAGCAGCACTCCGACACCCATGATCGCAGGTCCATGGTCAGTAGGTTTGATAGGCAGGATCTTTTGTTACAGAAGCCATGTTGTGAATCCCCAATTAATGAGTGACTTTTGAGGTAACTCACAATTTTGTCTCTAATTATGCTCTCAAGTAGCTTACCTACAATTGAAGTTAGACTAATGGGTCGGTAGTCACCTGGTATTTTTTTTTGTCTCCTTTCTTAAAAATCGGTGTCACGTTAGCCTTTTTCCAATCCGAAGGGGCGATGCCTTGTCGCAAGGGCATATTGAATATGGTTGTGAGGGAGGAGAGTATTTCGCTCTTGGCGCACCGGGCGGTGGCTACATGTGTCGATGTGGTGCTCTACCAGGTCCGTACACCCCAAGTCCAGGTCTCCTGTGGAAAACACATCTGCATTCCTCACGAGAAGCTCCCTGAGCTGTTCCACTTGGGGCTCCTCTAGATACTTGGAGCTCCTGTCAAACAGGTCGCGCAGGTAGTTGGGCAGCTCCTACTGGGGCTTCGTCAGGGTTTTCCTGCAGACACAGGTTCTCGGTTCCTGGCCGATCTCTTGGCACAACCCCACCATAGTCCCTTGTTCTATTTTCTTTGGGCTGAAGGAGACATTGGCCACGACGACAGGCACTTCCGCTGCAGCAGGGTCTACCAAAGTACTGTCTACATTCACCCCATTTTCTACCGGGCATCGACTTCCACTCTCTACCATACACAGGCTAGTCGAGGAGGCACCCGTAATTTGACAGGGTAACAGCATCTCCGACCTCGGAGGAATAATGGTGGTGCGCTTGACCGTCACGGGCAGATCTTCCTTGTTCACAGTCGTCAGTGGCACCCTCCTTCCTCCTACAGTCAGCTGCTTAGCGCGGAAGTCCAGCTCGCACCTGTGGGAGACCAGATAATCCATACCTAGGATGCAGGGGTCGTCCATGTCAGCCACGTAGACAGAGAGGAACTCTTCCTTTCCTCCGAGCTCAAACTTCACGTCCACTGGGCCTCTGAGCTCTGCGTAGTGTCCTGTGACTCCGCACAGTCGATGCGGCGTCTTAGGAAGTCGACGATGACTCACCACGTCAGGCCGCACCAATGTGCGTTCCGAGCCTGTGTCGACGACCACAGGCCACAGCACTCCATTAACCTTGCCCTCCACTTGGCAGCTTGTCATGGTGGTTCTCCTGCACACTGATATCTTCGGGGCATGTAGAGGACAGACTGGTCGTTGCCCCCGTGAACCAGTCCTTAGTTTCCCGAGTGGTGGTCCCTCGTTGGGGGCACATTTTTTCGACACTCATTCTTCCAGTGCCCTTTTTCTCCACAGGTCCAGCACTTGGGTCCTTCCCTGGGCTTCTTCTTAGCGCCACCTTCATATTCCTTCTTCCTCTTATAGCATTCGTTCTCCTTGTGCCCAACCTTCTCGCAGTACCAGCACGTTCCTTGGAACCTGTCTGTGTCGCTGACAGCGCCCTTTCGTGCCCTAAAGCCAGAAGTCGAGTCGTCCCTGTAGCTTGACAAGCTAGACCTAACAAAGGACTCAAACTCCATGGCACGTGCCAGAGCTTCCTGCATTGATGTTGGCTTAGCTTGGTTCACTTGTATCTTCAGCTGAGGGCTGTCCAGGGCATCGATGAATTGATCACGCAGCAAAACCGTCAGCAGGTCAGGGGTGGCACCTAGGTATGCCTTGTGCGCCATGCTCTCAAGGTCCTGAGCGAGTTCCTGAAGAGACTCGCCGCGCCTCCTGTTGCGGGTTCTGAACCTAACCCTGAAGAGCTCGTTCTGGTGCTTGGTCCCATATCGTTGCTCCAGCGCCTGTGCCAGCCCGCTGTAGCTGCCCTTTGTCGCATTGTCGAGCTGAGCAAGGACCTCCAGCGCCGCCCCTTTCAGTCTAGTGGCCAGCTGTACCGCGCACTCTTGGTCATCCCATCCGTTCCGGGCTGCCAACAGCTCAAACTGAGCGCGGTAAGCCTCCCAGGAGACCTTGCCATCAAACTCCTGAGGCTTCTTTCTAACAGACGAACCCAGCAGACTCATGGGGCTGGCGGAACTTCTTGCGGGGATAAACTCAGGCGAAACAGTGCTCAAACTACCCCGGACTTGCGTAGGAGAGGTTCCCACCAAAATTTTTGTCCTGCCTTTCGTTTCCATCACAGCTCCCGTTTCCATTATTTTATTATTTTATTTATTTATTGGAGTTACTGGATAATTCTTCATGTCCGATTCTTTTTCTTCTTTAGGTTGCTAATAAATATTGTTATTGTTATAAGACTATGATCGAGTTCATCCATAATAACTATACATGCTATTTTTTTTATCAAAAAAATAAATATTCACTTCATTCAGAGAGAGAGAGAGAGAGAGAGAGAGAGAGAGAGAGAGAGAGAGAGAGAGAGAGAGTTTTCTTTACAGGAAATTTATTTGGGAATTTCAACAGAAGTCATTAAGATAAAAAAAAAAATACTCCTTCGGGTACCGGTATCGGTACCGGTACTAACGGTACCTGAGTTTTCGGTACCGGTACTACCGGTACTCAAATTAACGGTACTTGCCCATCCCTACTGCGGGGCAGGCTGCGGGGGAAGTACCACCAGCACTGGTACTGGTACCGCTACCACCGGTACTGGTACCGGTGCTATTGGTACCTCCCGTTTCCTAGCTCTTGCTTTTTTTTCAGCAAAGCAATCGGGGGCAAAAAAAAAAAAAAAAAAAAAAAAAAAATCCCGCGGTGATTATTGATGCTTTTTTTTTTTATTATCTAGATAGTATTTTTTTTTCCGGAAATCACTAAATGATTGACTTCCAGTGCTGTTGTGCACCACAGAATGCCTAGCTTGTGCTGAGTGGAGCCACAGCCCGCCTTCACACACCTCACTCACACCCGGTTTCCTGACCCCAACATTTATTTTAAGAAAAACTAAAACCACAATTAATCAGCTTCCTAAGAAAATTATGCGTAAAGTTCCTGTAGGGTGGGTCTTCTATTAAAAGAAGTTGAGTTATGCAGAGTGGAGTCATATGCGTAAGAATGGATAGGACAGTTCGTTTTGGAAAGAAGATCATCAATGAACAACAGAAAAAGAGTGGGAGATATGACAGAACCCTGTGGGACACCACAGTTAATAGGTTTAGGGGAAGAACAGTGACCTGTCTTCCAAGAGAGAAGGATAGAAACCGTAGTAGGGTAGTTTGGAAAGCAAAGATTTGTGCCAGACCCTATCAAAAGCTTTTGATATGTCCAGTGCAATAGCAAAGGTTTCACCGAAACGGCTAAGAGAGGATGACCATGAGTCAGTTAGGAAGGCAAGGAGATCACCAGTAGAACGCCCCTTGCGGAACCCATACTGACGATCAGATAGAAGGTCAGAAGTGGAAAGGTGCTTTTGAATCTTCCGGTTTGATTCAAAAGCTTTAGATAGACAAGAAAGTAAAGCTATAGGACGGTAGTTTGAGGGATTGGAACGGTCACCCTTCCTAGGCACAGGCTGTATGAAGGCATACTTCCAGCAGGAAGGAAAGGTAGATGTTGACAGGCAGAGAAGAAAGAGTTTGACCAGGCAGGGTGACAGCACGGAGGCACAGTTTCTAAGGACAATAGGAGGCACTCCATCAAGTCCATAAGCCTTCTGAGGATTGAGGCCAGAGAGGGCATAGAAAACATCATTTTGAAGAATCTTTATAACAGGCATAAGAGAGTCAGAGGGGGATGAGTAGGAGGATTATGCCCAGAATCGTCCAGAGTGGAGTTTTTAGAAAAAGTTTGAGAGAAGAGTTCAGCCTTAGAGATAGATGAGACGGCAGTGTTGCCGTGAGGAGTGGAGGGAAAGATGAAGAAGTGAAGATGGAGGAGATATTTTTGGCTAGATGCCAAAAGTCACGGGAAGAGTTAGAGAAAGCAAGGTTTTGGCATTTTCTACTAATGAAAGAGTTTTTGGTTAGTCGGAGAATAGATTTGGCACGATTCCGGGCAGAAATGTAAAGTTCGTAGTTAGCATTAGTTTGAAGGCTCTGGTACCTTTTGTGAGCTGCCTCTCTGTCACTGACAGCACGAGAACAAGCGTGATTAAACCATGCTTTTTAGCGTGAGGAGTAGAGAAAGTACGTGGAATGTATGCCTCCATTCCAGAGACAATCACCTCTGTGATGCGCTAAGCACACACAGAGGTCTCTCTCCTGGAAGCAGTAATCATTCCACGGGAAATCGGAAAAGTACATCCTGAGGTCGTCCCATCGAGCTGAAGTAAAATGCCAGAAGCATCGCCTCTTCGGCGGGTCCAGAGGGTGCACAGGAGCGATAGGACAGGATACAGAAATAAGATTGTGATCGGAGGAGCCCAACGGAGAGAACATTTTGACAGAATAAGCAGAAGGGTTTGAGGTAAGGAAGAAGTCTAGAATGTTGGGTCTGTCTCCAAGACGGTCGGGAATACGTGTAAGGTGCTGGACCAACTGCTCTAGGTCGTTGAGGATAGCAAAGTTGTAGGCTTGTTCACCAGGCTGGTCAGTGAAAGAGGATGAAAGCCAAAGCTGGTGGTGATTGAAATCTCCTAGGATGGAGATTTCAGCGAAGGGAGAGTGGGTCAAGATGTGCTCCACTTTAGAGTTCAAATAGTCAGAGAATTTTACAGAGTTAGTAGAGTAGATTGATTGAGTCCGATTCATTGTATAAAAAAAAAAGAAAAAAAAAAGTAAATAAAAACATTTCTGTGAGCAGCATACCGCTCTGCAAATGTCTTCTTCGATAGTTTTCTAAGTACCGCAAAAAAGTACCGCAGGATTTTTTAGTGCGGTACTTTTTTGTGATGCGGTACTACCGCACTACCGCACTAAGTACCGCACTTGCCCACCTCTGATATCCAGCACACCAATACCACATGGGAAACATTCTACTATCCACCACGGAGGCAGAGAAAAACCTGGGAGTGTATGTTACCGGGCCACCAGTGAAGGGATATCCAGCACACCAATACCACATGGGAAACACTCCACTATCCACCACAGAGGCAGAGAAAGACCTGGGAGTGTATGTTACCAGGCTACCAGTGAAGGGATATCCAGCACACCAATACCACATAGGAAACACACCACTATCCACCACAGAGGCAGAGAAAGACCTAGGAGTGTATGTTACCAGGCTACCAGTGAAGGGATATCCAGCACACCAATACCACATAGGAAACACACCACTATCCACCACAGAGGCAGAGAAAGAGGTGGGAGTGTATGTGACCAGGCTACCAGTGAAGGGATATCCAGCACACCAATACCACATAGGAAACACTCCACTATCCACCACAGAGGCAGAGAAAGGCCTGGGAGTGCATGTTGCCAGGCTACCAGTGAAGGGATATCCAGCACACTAATACCACATGGGAAACACTCCACTATCCACCACAAAGGCAGAGAAAGACCTGGGAGTGTATGTTACCAGGCTACCAGTAAAGGGATATCCCGCACACCAATACCACATGGGAAACACTCCACTATCCACCACAGAGGCAGAGAAAGACCTGGGAGTATATGTTACCAGGCTACCAGTGAAGTGATATCCGGCACACCAATACCACATGGGAAACACTCCACTATCCACCACAAAGGCAGAGAAAGACCTGGAAGTGTATGTTACCAGGCTTCCAGTGAAGGGATATCCAGCACACCAATACCACAAGAGAAACACTCCACTATCCACCACAGAGGCAGAGAAAGACCTGGGAGTGTATGTTACCAGGCTACCAGTGAAGGGATATCCAGCACACCAATACCACATGGGAAACACTCCACTATCCACCACAGAGGCAGAAAGAGACCTGGAAGTGTATGTTACCGGGCCACCAGTGAAGGGATATCCAGCACACCAATACTACATGGGAAACACTCCACTATCCACCACAGAGGCAGAGAAAGACCTGGGAGTGTATGTTACCAGGCTACAAGTGAAAGGATATCCAACACACCAATACCACATGGGAAACACTCCACTATCCACCAAAGAGGCAAATAAAGACCTGGGAGTGTATGATACCAGGCTACCAGTGAAGGGATATCCAGCACACCAGTACCACATGGGAAACACTCCACTATCCACCAAAGAGGCAGAGAAAGAGCTGGGAGTGTATGTTACCAGGCTACCAGTGAAGGGATATCCAGCACACCAATACCACATGGGAAACACTCCACTATCCACCAAAGAGGCAGAGAAAGACCTGGGAGTGTATGATACCAGGCTACCAGTGAAGGGATATCCAGCACACCAATACCACATGGGAAACACTCCACTCTCCACCACAGAGGCAGAGAAAGACCTGGGAGTGTATGTTACCAGGCTACCAGTGAAGGGATATCCAGCACACCAATACCACATGGGAAACACTCCACTATCCACCACAAAGGCAGAGAAAGACCTGGAAGTGTATGTTACCAGGCTACCAGTGAAGGGATATCCAGCACACCAATACCACATGGGAAACACTCCACTATCCACCACAGAGGCAGAGAAAGACCTGGGAGTGTATGTTACCAGGCTACCAGTGAAGGGATATCCAGCATACCAATACCACATGGGAAACACTCCACTATCCACCACAGAGGCAGAGAAAGACCTGGGAGTGTATGT
This sequence comes from Eriocheir sinensis, assembly GCF_024679095.1. Classification (NCBI taxonomy): domain Eukaryota; kingdom Metazoa; phylum Arthropoda; class Malacostraca; order Decapoda; family Varunidae; genus Eriocheir; species Eriocheir sinensis. The sequence continues at coordinate 10,494,145 of NC_066565.1, read as the reverse complement.
TACCAGGCTACCAGTGAAGGGATATCCAGCACACCAATACCACATGGAAAACACTCCACTATCCACCACAGAGGCAGAGAAAGCCCTGGGAGTGTATGTTACCAGGCTACCAGTGAAGGGATATCCAGCACACCAATACCACATGGGAAACACTCCACTATCCACCACAGAGGCAGAGAAAGACCTGGGAGTGTATGAAACCAGGCTACCAGTGAAGGGATATCCAGCACACCAATACCACATGGGAAACACTCCACTATCCACCACAGAGGCAGAGAAAGACCTGGGAGTGTATGTAACCAGGCTACCAGTGAAGGGATATCCAGCATACCAATACCACATGGGAAACACTCCACTATCCACCACAGAGGCAGATAAAGACCTGGGAGTATATGTTACCAGGCTACCAGTGAAGGGATATCCAACACACCAATACCACATGGGAAACACTCCACTATCCACCACAGAGGCAGAGAAAGACCTGGGAGTGTATGTAACCAGGCTACCAGTGAAGGGATATCCAGCATACCAATACCACATGGGAAACACTCCACTATCCACCACAGAGGCAGAGAAAGACCTGGGAGTGTATGTTACCAGGCTACCAGTGAAGGGATATCCAACACACCAATACCACATGGGAAACACTCCACTATCCACCACTAAGGCAGAGAAAGACCTGGGAGTGTATGTTACCAGGCTACCAGTGAAGGGATATCCAGCACACTAATACCACATGGGAAACACTCCACTATCCACCACAAAGGCAGAGAAAGACCTGGGAGTGTATGTTACCAGGCTACCAGTGAAGGGATATCCAGCACACCAATACCACATGCGAAACACTCCACTATCCACCACAGAGGCAGAGAAAGAGCTGGGAGTGTATGATACTAGGCTACCAGTGAAGGGATATCCAGCACACCAATACCACAAGAGAAACACTCCACTATCCACCACAGAGGCAGAGAAAGACCTGGGAGTGTATGTAACCAGGCTACCGGTGAAGGGATATCCAGCACACTAATACCACATGGGAAACACTCCACTATCCACCACAAAGGCAGAGAAAGACCTGGGAGTGTATGTTACCAGGCTACCAGTAAAGGGATATCCCGCACACCAATACCACATGGGAAACTCTCCACTATCCACCACAGAGGCAGAGAAAGACCTGGGAGTATATGTTACCAGGCTACCAGTGAAGTGATATCCAGCACACCAATACCACATGGGAAACACTCCACTATCCACCACAAAGGCAGAGAAAGACCTGGAAGTGTATGTTACCAGGCTTCCAGTGAAGGGATATCCAGCACACCAATACCACAAGAGAAACACTCCACTATCCACCACAGAGGCAGAGAAAGACCTGGGAGTGTATGATACCAGGCTACCAGTGAAGGGATATCCAACACACCAATACCACATGGGAAACACTCCACTATCCACCACAGAGGCAGAGAAAGACCTGGGAGTACATGTTACCGGGCCACCAGTGAAGGGATATCCAGCACACCAATACTACATGGGAAACACTCCACTATCCACCACAGAGGCAGAGAAAGACCTGGGAGTGTATGTTACCAGGCTACAAGTGGAGGGATATCGAACACACCAATACCACATGGGAAACACTCCACTATCCACCAAAGAGGCAAATAAAGACCTGGGAGTGTATGATACCAGGCTACCAGTGAAGGGATATCCAGCACACCAGTACCACATGGGAAACACTCCACTATCCACCAAAGAGGCAGAGAAAGAGCTGGGAGTGTATGTTACCAGGCTACCAGTGAAGGGATATCCAGCACACCAATACCACATGGGAAACACTCCACTATCCACCAAAGAGGCAGAGAAAGACCTGGGAGTGTATGTTACCAGGCTACCAGTGAAGGGATATCCAGCACACCAATACCACATGGGAAACACTCCACTATCCACCACAGACGCAGAGAAAGAGCTGGGAGTGTATGTTACCAGGCTACCAGTGAAGGGATATCCAGCACACCAATACCACATGGGAAACACTCCACTATCCACCACAAAGGCAGAGAAAGACCTGGAAGTGTATGTTACCAGGCTACCAGTGAAGGGATATCCAGCACACCAATACTACATGGGAAACACTCCACTATCCACCACAGAGGCAGAGAAAGACCTGGGAGTGTATGTTATCAGGCTACAAGTGTAGGGATATCCAGCACACCAATACCACATGGGAAACACTCCACTATCCACCAAAGAGGCAGAGAAAGACCTGGGAGTGTATGATACCAGGCTACCAGTGAAGGGATATCCAGCACACCAATACCACATGGGAAACACTCCACTATCCACCACAGAGGCAGAGAAAGAGCTGGGAGTGTATGTTACCAGGCTACCAGTGAAGGGATATCCAGCACACCAATACCACATGGGAAACACTCCACTATCCACCACAAAGGCAGAGAAAGACCTGGAAGTGTATGTTACCAGGCTACCAGTGAAGGGATATCCAGCACACCAATACCACATGGGAAACTCCACTATCCACCACAGAGGCAGAGAAAGACCTGGGAGTGTATGTTACCAGGCTACCAGTGAAGGGATATCCAGCACACCAATACCACATGGGAAACACTCCACTATCCACCACAGAGGCAGAGAAAGACCTGGGAGTGTATGTAACCAGGCTACCAGTGAAGGGATATCCAGCACACCAATACCACATGGGAAACACTCCACTATCCACCACAGAGGCAGAGAAAGACCTGGGAGTGTATGTTACCAGGCTACCAGTGAAGGGATATCCAGCACACCAATACCACATGGGAAACACTCCACTATCCACCACAGAGGCAGAGAAAGACCTGGGAGTGTATATAACCAGGCTACCAGTGAAGGGATATCCAGCACACCAATACCACATGGGAAACACTCCACTATCCACCAAAGAGGCAGAGAAAGACCTGGGAATGTATGTTACCAGGCTACCAGTGAAGGGATATCCAGCATACCAATACCACATGGGAAACACTCCACTATCCACCACAGAGGTAGAGAAAGACCTGGGAGTGTATGATACCAGGCTACCAGTGAAGGGATATCCAGCATACCAATACCACATGGGAAACACTCCACTATCCACCACAGAGGCAGAGAAAGACCTTGGAGTGTATGTTACCAGGCTACCAGTGAAGGGATATCCAGCATACCAATACCACATGGGAAACACTTCACTATCCACCAAAGAGGCAGAGAAAGAGCTGGGAGTGTATGATACCATGCTACCAGTGAAGGGATATCCAGCATACCAATACCACATGGGAAACACTCCACTATCCACCAAAGAGGCAGAGAAAGAGCTGGGAGTGTATGTTACCAGGCTACCAGTGAAGGGATATCCAGCACACCAATACCACATAGGAAACACTCCACTATCCACCAAAGAGGCAGAGAAAGAGCTGGGAGTGCATGTTACCAGGCTACCAGTGAAGGGATATCCAGCACACTAATACCACATGGGAAACACTCCACTATCCACCACAGAGGCAGAGAAAGACCTGGGAGTGTATGTTACCAGGCTACCAGTAAAGGGATATCCCGCACACCAATACCACATGGGAAACACTCCACTATACACCACAGAGGCAGAGAAAGACCTGGGAGTATATGTTACCAGGCTACCAGTGAAGTGATATCCGGCACACCAATACCACATGGGAAACACTCCACTATCCACCACAAAGGCAGAGAAAGACCTGGAAGTGTATGTTACCAGGCTTCCAGTGAAGGGATATCCAGCACACCAATACCACAAGAGAAACACTCCACTATCCACCACAGAGGCAGAGAAAGACCTGGGAGTGTATGTTACCAGGCTACCAGTGAAGGGATATCCAGCACACCAATATCACATGGGAAACACTCCACTATCCACCACAGAGGCAGAGAAAGACCTGGGAGTGTATGTTACCGGGCCACCAGTGAAGGGATATCCAGCACACCAATACTACATGGGAAACACTCCACTATCCACCACAGAGGCAGAGAAAGACCTGGGAGTGTATGTTACCAGGCTACAAGTGTAGGGATATCCAACACACCAATACCACATGGGAAACACTCCACTATCCACCAAAGAGGCAAATAAAGACCTGGGAGTGTATGATACCAGGCTACCAGTGAAGGGATATCCAGCACACCAGTACCACATGGGAAACACTCCACTATCCACCAAACAGGCAGAGAAAGAGCTGGGAGTGTATGTTACCAGGCTACCAGTGAAGGGATATCCAGCACACCAATACCACATGGGAAACACTCCACTATCCACCAAAGAGGCAGAGAAAGACCTGGGAGTGTATGATACCAGGCTACCAGTGAAGGGATATCCAGCACACCAATACCACATGGGAAACACTCCACTATCCACCACAGAGGCAGAGAAAGACCTGGGAGTGTATGTTACCAGGCTACCAGTGAAGGGATATCCAGCACACCAATACTACATGGGAAACACTCCACTATCCACCACAAAGGCAGAGAAAGACCTGGAAGTGTATGTTACCAGGCTACCAGTGAAGGGATATCCAGCACACCAATACCACATGGGAAACACTCCACTATCCACCATAGAGGCAGAGAAAGACCTGGGAGTGTATGTTACCAGGCTACCAGTGAAGGGATATCCAGCATACCAATACCACATGGGAAACACTCCACTATCCACCACAGAGGCAGAGAAAGACCTGGGAGTGTATGTTACCAGGCTACCAGTGAAGGGATATCCAGCACACCAATACCACATGGAAAACACTCCACTATCCACCACAGAGGCAGAGAAAGACCTGGGAGTGTATGTTACCAGGCTACCAGTGAAGGGATATCCAGCACACCAATACCACATGGGAAACACTCCACTATCTACCACAGAGGCAGAGAAAGACCTGGGAGTGTATGAAACCAGGCTACCAGTGAAGGGATATCCAGCACACCAATACCACATGGGAAACACTCCACTATCCACCACAGAGGCAGAGAAAGACCTCTGAGTGAAAGAAACCAGGCTACCAGTGAAGGGATATCCAGCATACCAATACCACATGGGAAACACTCCACTATCCACCACAGAGGCAGAGAAAGACCTGGGAGTGTATGTTACCAGGCTACCAGTGAAGGGATATCCAACACACCAATACCACATGGGAAACACTCCACTATCCACCACTAAGGCAGAGAAAGACCTGAGAGTGTATGTTACCAGGCTACCAGTGAAGGGATATCCAGGACACTAATACCACATGGGAAACACTCCACTATCCACCACAAAGGCAGAGAAAGACCTGGGAGTGTATGATACCAGGCTACCAGTGAAGGGATATCCAGCACACCAATACCACATGCGAAACACTCCACTATCCACCACAGAGGCAGAGAAAGAGCTGGGAGTGTATGATACTAGGCTACCAGTGAAGGGATATCCAGCACACCAATACCACAAGAGAAACACTCCACTATCCACCACAGAGGCAGAGAAAGACCTGGGAGTGTATGTTACCAGGCTACCGGTGAAGGGATATCCAGCACACTAATACCACATGGGAAACACTCCACTATCCACCACAAAGGCAGAGAAAGACCTGGGAGTGTATGTCACCAGGCTACCAGTAAAGGGATATCCCGCACACCAATACCACATGGGAAACTCTCCACTATCCACCACAGAGGCAGAGAAAGACCTGGGAGTATATGTTACCAGGCTACCAGTGAAGTGATATCCAGCACACCAATACCACATGGGAAACACTCCACTATCCACCACAAAGGCAGAGAAAGACCTGGAAGTGTATGTTACCAGGCTTCCAGTGAAGGGATATCCAGCACACCAATACCACAAGAGAAACACTCCACTATCCACCACAGAGGCAGAGAAAGACCTGGGAGTGTATGATACCAGGCTACCAGTGAAGGGATATCCAACACACCAATACCACATGGGAAACACTCCACTATCCACCACAGAGGCAGAGAAAGACCTGGGAGTACATGTTACCGGGCCACCAGTGAAGGGATATCCAGCACACCAATACTACATGGGAAACACTCCACTATCCACCACAGAGGCAGAGAAAGACCTGGGAGTGTATGTTACCAGGCTACAAGTGGAGGGATATCGAACACACCAATACCACATGGGAAACACTCCACTATCCACCAAAGAGGCAAATAAAGACCTGGGAGTGTATGATACCAGGCTACCAGTGAAGGGATACCCAGCACACCAGTACCACATGGGAAACACTCCACTATCCACCAAAGAGGCAGAGAAAGACCTGGGAGTGTATGTTACCAGGCTACCAGTGAAGGGATATCCAGCACACCAATACCACATGGGAAACACTCCACTATCCACCAAAGAGGCAGAGAAAGACCTGGGAGTGTATGTTACCAGGCTACCAGTGAAGGGATATGCAGCACACCAATACCACATGGGAAACACTCCACTATCCACCACAGAGGCAGAGAAAGAGCTGGGAGTGTATGTTACCAGGCTACCAGTGAAGGGATATCCAGCACACCAATACCACATGGGAAACACTCCACTATCCACCACAGAGGCAGAGAAAGACCTGGGAGTGTATGTTACCAGGCTACCAGTGAAGGGATATCCAGCACACCAATACCACATGGGAAACACTCCACTATCCACCACAGAGGCAGAGAAAGACCTGGGAGTGTATGTTACCAGGCTACCAGTGAAGGGATATCCAGCACACCAATACCACATGGGAAACACTCCACTATCCACCACAGAGGCAGAGAAAGACCTGGGAGTGTATGATACCAGGCTACCAGTGAAGGGATATCCAGCACACCAATACCACATGGGAAACACTCCACTATCCACCACAGAGGCAGAGAAAGACCTGGGAGTGTATGTTACCAGGCTACCAGTGAAGGGATATCCAGCATACCAATACCACATGGGAAATACTCCACTATCCACCACAGAGGCAGAGAAAGACCTGGGAGTGTATGTTACCAGGCTACCAGTGAAGGGATATCCAGCACACCAATACCACATGGGAAACACTCCACTATCCACCACAGAGGCAGAGAAAGACCTTGGAGTGTATGTTACCAGGCTACCAGTGAAGGGATATCCAGCATACCAATACCACATGGGAAACACTCCACTATCCACCAAAGAGGCAGAGAAAGAGCTGGGAGTGCATGATACCAGGCTACCAGTGAAGGGATATGCAGCACACCAATACCACATGGGAAACACTCCACTATCCACCAAAGAGGCAGAGAAAGACCTGGGAGTGTATGTTACCAGGCTACCAGTGAAGGGATATCCAGCACACCAATACCACCTGGGAAACACTCCACTATCCACCAAAGAGGCAGAGAAAGAGCTGGGAGTGTATGTTACCAGGCTACCAGTGAAGGGATATCCAGCACACCAATACCACATGGGAAACACTCCACTATCCACCAAAGAGGCAGAGAAAGAGCTGGGAGTGTATGTAACCAGGCTACCAGTGAAGGGATATCCAACACACCAATACCACATGGGAAACACTCCACTATCCACCACAGAGGCAGAGAAAGACCTGGGAGTGTATGTTACCAGGCTACCAGTGAAGGGATATCTAACACACCAATACCACATGGGAAACACTCCACTATCCACCAAAGAGGCAGAGAAAGACCTGGGAGTGTATGTTACCAGGCTACCAGTGAAGGGATATCCAACACACCAATACCAAATGGGAAACACTCCACTATCCACCACAGAGGCAGAGAAAGACCTGGGAGTGTATGTTACCAGGCTACCAGTGAAGGGATATCCAGCACACCAATACCACATGGGAAACACTCCACTATCCACCACAAAGGCAGAGAAAGACCTGGGAGTGTATGATACCAGGCTACCAGTGAAGGGATATCCAGCACACCAATACCACATGGGAAACACTCAACTATCCACCACAGAGGCAGAGAAAGAGCTGGGAGTGTATGATACCAGGCTACCAGTGAAGGGATATCCAGCACAGCAATACCACATGGGAAACACTCCACTATCCACCACAGAGGCAGAGAAAGACCTGGGAGTGTATGTAACCAGGCTACCAGTGAAGGGATATCCAGCACACAATAAGGCTCTTGGTTTCATCAGCTCTCCTCTTACTGACACCCTTCTACCTCTTAAATTCCGCCGCCATGTTGCTTCTCTTTCTATCTTCTTTCGATATTTTCATGCTGACTGCTCTTCTGAACTTGCTGACTGCATGCCTCCCCTCCTCCCGCGGCCACGCTGCACACGACTTTACTCATGCTCATCCCTATACTGTCCAAACCCCTTATGCAAGAGTTAACCAGCATCTCCATTCTTTCATCCCCTTCACTGGTAAATTCTGGAACAGTCTTCCTTCGTCTGTATTTATTCCTGCCTATGACTTGACCTCTTTCAAGAAGAGTGTATCAGGACACCTCTACACCCGAAATTGACCTCTCTTTTGGCTACTCTTTACTTTTGTGGGAGCGGCGAGTAGCGGGCTTTTTTTTTGTACTCTTTTTGTTACCCTTGAGCCGTATCCTTTGATGTAATACAAATGATAATGTTAATAATAAAAGAAATAATAAACATACGAAACAAATAAAAGAAGTTGCAAACATTATCGTACTTGTATTTGTAAAGACGTGTGCTCTGGGTAGGCGGTGGCCGAACTGGTAGCGTACTGGGCCCACGTTCACCGCGTGATGGACGACGAGGGTTCGAATCCCCACGCTACCACTCGGATTTTTCAGTCACCGCCGAGTGGCTTAAAACTACCCACATGCTGTCCTGAAGACCACCCATCAACCCGGACTCTAGAAGAAGCCGTCCAAGCGAATCAAGAACGAGTTCCGGGGGGCAGCATGAGCCAATGCAAGATGGCGCCACTATAAACACTCGCCTGCGCCAGAACGGGCTGGGCCGACCATCAGGCCCCACCTGGAAGAAGCCTTGGGCCGACCATCAGGCCCCACCGGGAAGATGCCTACCGGCGCAATTGGCAACAACGTAAAAAATAAAAAAAAGGCAAAAAAATAAAGAAATAAAAACGCGCCAAGCGGCGCCAGATGGATTTGGTGGATTCAAATCCAGTAACGGATCCTGCCCACCCCTACTGTACTGTACTCCCGGGCCCCAGCCACGCAGCCAGTCAGTTGTCGCCTCGTGGCCATCGTGGGCACCTGGCAGCCCGGGCAGGTCGCTGAGGTCAATACACTTCACAAATAGGCATATTATATATATATATATATATATATATATATATATATATATATATATATATATATATATATATATATATATATATATAATATATATATATATATATATATATATATAATGTGGTATGGAATGGCGCCCATCTTGTATATCAGCCCCCCCTGCCTGCTGAAGCTGGATCCGCCACTGCACACACACACACCTGTTCACCCTTATGATTTATTTATTTATTTATTTTTTTTACAGCTAAGGAGACAGTTGAAGGGCGTAAAGAAAAAAATATAAAAAAAGCCCGCTACTCACTGCTCCTGAATAGAGATCAAAGGAGTGTTCAAAAAGAGAGGTCAATTTCGGGAGGAGAGGTGTCCTGACACCCTCCTCTTGAAAGAGTTCAAGTCGTAGGCAGGAGGAAATACAGATGAAGGAAGATTGTTCCAGAGTTTACCAGCATGAGGCATGAAAGAGTGAAGATGCTGGTTGACTCTTGCATAAGGGGTTTGGACAGTATAGGGATGAGCATGAGTAGAAAGACGTGTGCAACGGGGGAGGCATGCAGTTAGCAAGTTCAGAAGAGCAGTCAGCATGAAAATATCAACAGAAGATAGAAAGGGAGGCAACATGGCGGTGGAATTTAAGAGGTAGAAGACTATCAGTATGAGGAGGAGAGTTGATGAGACGAAGAGCCTTTGACTCCACTCTGTCAAGGAGAGCTGTGTGAGTGGACCCCCCCCCCCCCCCCCCCCCCCACACACACACACACATGAGATGCATACTCCATACGAGGGCGGACAAGGCCCCTGTATATGGACAGCAACTGTACACTGTACAGGGGAGAAGAACTGGCGGAGACGGTACAGAACGCCCAGCCTAGATGAAGCTGATGAAGTTTCCAGTTGAGATTTTGAGTTAAGGATAGACCGAGGATGTTTAGTGTTGAAGAAGGTGATAGCTGAGTGTTGTCAAAGAATAGGGGATAGTTGTTTGGAAGATTGTGTCGAGTGGATAGGTGGAGAAACTGTGTTTTTGAGGCGTTGAAGGGCACCAGGTTCCTCTTGCCCCAATCGGAAATAATAGTAAGGTCTGAGGCTAAGCGTTCTGTTGCCTCCAGCCTTGAATCGTTAAGTTCCTGTGGAGTGGGTCTCCTATTAAAAAAAATTGAGTAATGCAGAGTGGAGTCATCGGCGTAAGAATGGATAGGACAGTTCGTTTTGGAAAAGAGATCATCAATGAACAACAGAAAGAGAGTGGGAGATAGGACAGAACCCTGTGGGACACCACTGTTAATAGATTTAGGGGAAGAACAGTGACCGTCCACCACAGCAGAAATAGAACGGTCAGAAAGGAAACTGGAGATGAAGGTACAGAGAGAAGGATAGAAACCGTAGGAGGGTAGTTTGGAAAGCAAAGATTTGTGCCAGACCCTATCAAAAGCTTTTGATATGTCCAGCGCAATAGCAAAGGTTTCACCGAAACGACTAAGAGAGGATGACCAAGAGTCAGTTAGGAAGGCAAGGAGATCACCAGTAGAACGCCCCTTGCGGAACCCATACTGGCGATCAGATAGAAGGTTAGAAGTGGAAAGGTGCTTTTGAATCTTCCGGTTAAGGATTGATTCAAAAGCTTTAGATAGACAAGAAAGTAAAGCTATAGGACGGTAGTTTGAGGGATTGGAACGGTCACCCTTCTTAGGCACAGGCTATACAAAGACATGCTTCCAGTAGGAAGGAAAGGTAGATGTTGATAGCCAGAGACGAAAGAGTTTGACCAGGCAGGGTGTCAGCACGGAAGCACAGTTTTTTTAAAAAGTTAACATCCCCCTCAAGGTTGAATAACGTTGCCACCGCTTTGTACCGACGAGAAAACCTGTGAGCGTTCATAGGACCGACAGGAACACGGCCCGGGAGACAAGCCCTTAAAGCGGCTTTACACCTGGCAATTCCTGGCCGGCAATACATCCGCGACGATCTGGCCGGCAATACGTCCGCGACGATCTGGCCGGCAATACGTCCGCGACGATCTGGCCGGCAATACGTCCGCGACGATCTGGCCGGCAATACGTCCGCGACGATCTGGCCGGCAATACGTCCGCGACGATCTGGCCGGCAATACGTCCGCGACGATCTGGCCGGCAATACGTCCGCGACGATCTGGCCGGCAATACGTCCGCGACGATCTGGCCGGCAATACGTCCGCGACGATCTGGCCGGCAATACGTCCGCGACGATCTGGCCGGCAATACGTCCGCGACGATTTGGCCGGCAATACGTCCGCGACGATCTGGCCGGCAATACGTCCGCGACGATCTGGCCGGCAATACGTCCGCGACGATCTGGCGGCTAGACCAGCTGGGTGCTCTCGGATGCAAGTACGTTCACACGTGGGAGGAGCCGCTGGAAGCATCAAGACGTAAACTGCTAGTAAATGCAAGGGCATGAATTCATCCCAGACACCCCAAAAGGTTACTACCATATATTAAAACCACAATGAGTTTGCTCCATTAGCCTAATATTGTAGAAATACGTAAACGAGTTTTACCGAGTATTGATTTTTTTTTTTACGTCTTAGCCTATTGCGCCGGTAGGCTTCTTCCCGGTGGATCCTGGATTCCTGATGGTTGGTCCAAGGCTTCTTCCCGGTGGGGCCTGATGGTCGGCCCAGCCCGTTTTGGCGCAGGCGAGTGTTTATAGTGGTGCCATCTTGCGTTGGCTCATGCTGCTCTCCCGGAGCTCATCTTTAATCCAAGAATCTAGAGTCCGGGTTGATAGGTGGTCTTCTGGACAGCATGTGGGTAGTTTTGAGCCACTCGGCGGCGGCTGAAAAATCCCAGCTTGGTGGCACCGGTCAGGGATTGAACTCGCGTCCTCCTGAACGCGGGGCCGTCTCGCTATCCGCTCAGCCACCGCTTCCCTGATCGATTGTTCATTGTTGCATTTAACAACAAAGAAGAAGGGAGGAACATGCCATCGCAATCCCCAGGCATTACATAGTGGGATTATATAATACACGAAAATAATCGTTCCTGACCTTCGATATCTCGCAAAGAGATAAACATTTCTCGGATGTTGCTGCCACTCTCTCAAAAGTTGTTTTGCGTAGATTCAGCTTCTCATACAGCTTATCTTGTGGGTCCCACAGCCACAAGTATCTATGCTGCCTAACTTCTAGTAAGGCTACCTCGGCCTCCTGGCTCCAAATCTTGTTGTCTGTATCTGTCATTTCTTGTTTTATTGGCGCCGACATGTTGTACTCAGCCGCCAGTCGGCAATACAAGACGGACGCGCTCAGACTTGCCGCGAGAAGGGCTCCCAGACCCAGACCCAGACCAAAAATGCAGCCGCGCCTGTATTGCCGACTAGGAATTACCAGGTGTAAAGCCGCCTTAATATTGTGGGTCGGCAGAACGCAACAGATAACTAGTCTCGAGGGTGTGAAACCCTTCGCAGTGGTGCCTTTCTCCCATGTATGAGTATTATCTATGAATTTATGTATATTTTGTGCCCGTTGCCCGAGGTGTTTACTCTGTGTCGTCCGCGGCTGATGGGCGCTAAGGTTCCTCGCGTACCCACCTCAATACTGACTCGTCAGTCTAGAATTCATTCTTTGATCGGAAAGCAAACAAATAAACGTACATTATCATATCTATAGACATTTCCTTGTATCCTTTGGTGTTATCCTTGACGTGAGTAGTCCAGACAGCCGTGGTGATTGCTGACTCGTCGTCTCCACACCTCCGCCCGTACACGCTAACTCTTCTAGAGTCCCCGGAAACCCTCTCCTGAGTCCCCCATTTCGCATTACTTAAATTTTAAGGTTACCTGCGAGCTAGGGGTGACCCTGTTCGTCCTTAGATCGCCGGGTGGTGGCAGCACTACCCTCAGGGTGAGTTTCTGGCCTCAGGTTTTTCATTTCCCCCTATTTCCCCGTCTCCTTTGATTTTCCCGCATCACTTGGCGCGCCAGTTTTCAGGGAACTACAATAGGAAGGAAGAAAATAGAGAGAAGATGGAAAATGGGGAAGATAAAGAAGGTGAAGAAGGTGGAGATAAGATAACAGATGAAGAAATGCTGAGGAATGAGAAAAAAGAAAGAAAAAGATGGAAATAAAGATGAAGAGGGAGAGAAGATAAAAAATAAACTCCTTTACGACCCTCCTACGTTTTCCTTTCTTCCTTCCTTCCTTCCTCTCTTTACTACATTTTTCCTTCCTTCCTACTTCCTTTCTTCCCCTCTTTCCTAGTTTTCCTTCCTTTATTCCTCTCTTTCGTACACTTTCCCTTCTCTCTCTCTCTCTCCTGCTTCCTTCCTTTCAAAATTTCTACCCTTTCACTTTCTTCCTTTCTCTCTCCTACATCCTTCCTTCCTTACTCTCTCTCCTTACTCTCTCTCGATGCCCAGCCACCTTCCGAAGAAGACACGTCACAGGGGACCGGTAGAGCTGACGCTGAATGCTTCACCCCCGTGAGAGGAGGAGCCAGACCCGCCCCTAGAGCCATTTATCCTACTCATTGCTACAACAGATTTGCCATACTGGAGGAGGAGGACGAGGAACAGAGCACCTTCTTGGTCGGTGACTCTATGATTCGCCGTCAGGTGGTCGAATTCTGTGGCAGAGTCCCCCGTCGTAGGCGTAACTATTGTTATCCTGGAGCTGGTGTTGACGACATCACAGCTGCCCTGGACGAGGTCTCCGCTGAGGCCTCTAATGACTCACTCTTTGTTCTCCACACAGGTACAAACGACATCACCACGATCCGGTCTGAAGAACTGCTGGACAAGTACCGTAGGCTCATCCAGCAGTATAAGTCTAAATCCCCAAATATTTTGATTTCAGGAGTTCTACCACGGACGTGGGATGAGGGCGACTTCTACAGTAAGGCCTTCAGCCTCAACAACCGCCTACAGACTCTCTGCGGAGAGCTTGACGTCGGGTTCTTTAACGCCTGGAACCATTTCTACGGCCAGAGTAAACTTTTCCAAAGGGGCGTCATACACCTGTCCCCCATCGGGGCAGCCAGATTCGGAAGGCTCCTCAACGACGCCGTACGTAACGCCCGAACAACAAAAAACGACTCTCAGCCACGTCCATCCATTCCGCCCGTGTAAATAGACACCATACACCGCAACAAACTCGAAACATTGAACCTTCCAGTACCACCACCTCTATTACCAAGCCTCAAGATAACCTAAGAGTCCTTTGTTTCAATGCGGGTAGCCTAAGTAACAAGTTTGATGAACTGCGATGTCTTGCTCTGACAGAAAACTTTGACGTAATTGCTATAACCGAAACATTTATCGACACCACAAATATTGATTTAAGTTCCGAATACAACATAGATGGCTACAGACTCTTCAACAAGGATCGTGTAAACCGTAGAGGTGGTGGCGTTGCCCTTTTTGTCAAAAGCTATTTGCAACCCACTGACAAAACACCAAGAAACAGTAACGTTGAACATTTGTGCGTGCGAGTAAACACTGCAAAAGTCAATTTAAATATATCTGTCACTTACAGGCCTCCGGGGCAATCACTCGACGCCGATCTTGAAATGTACAGCTTCTTAAGGCAGTCACTTAATAACAGCGACTCACTGATATTAGGAGACTTTAACCTCCCCCATATCGACTGGGCGACACTATCAGGTAAAGAGGGTGAGTCCCAAAGAATGATCGAAATTTTAGAGGAAAATTATCTAAGCCAAATGGTTTCTGAACCAACTCGACAAAATAACATACTTGACCTTGTTATAACGACCCAAGATAACCTAGTCAGTAATGTCACGGTAGGAGAACACCTCGGTTCCTGCGATCATAAACTAGTGCGCGTTGACATTAGAGCTCAATCATCGGTGACTGAAAATAAAGTAAAGGTGCCCAATTTCAAAAGAGCCAACTTCGTAGAAATCCGACGAAAATTTATAGATATGCAACTATCAGATGACGGCAATGTAGAGGACGCCTGGCTAAGCTTTAAAAATAACTTACTCACTCAGCAGGACACATTTGTCCCCTTGTGCGAGAAGCGAATTAACACTAATGAAAGCCCACCTTGGTTTAATAGCGAAATTAAACACTCAGTCAAGGAGAGAAAATTGTTTTACAGGTTAAAGACAGAACAAAGCACGCCCAAAAACATTAGACTCTACAATGATGCCAGGCGACGAGTCAACAGATTAGTGCGTCAGGCAAAGCGTAGATATGAAGAAAATATTGCAGCCAACTGTAAAAAATAATCCGAAATCCTTCTTCAGCTACATATACAACAGAAAGGCGATCAGAAGTGGAACTGGACCCTTAACAAACAGCGACGGTGCACTAGTGACTGACAGCCAACACGTTGCAAACCTATTAAACAATTACTTTTCCTCGGTGTTTAATAATAACAGTCCTCCCACCACTACCACCAACACCAGTACTAATGCAAATCCCGAGCATGCTTTGCCTAACTTTGAAATAAAACCAGATGAAGTCCTTAAAGCCCTCAAATCACTTAAAACAAATAAAAGTCCTGGACCTGACAAAGTATATCCAACTCTGTTGAAAGAAACAAAGAGCGAAATACTCTCCTCCCTCACAACCGTATTCAATATGTCCTTGCGACAAGGCATCGTCCCTTCAGATTGGAAAAAGGCTAACGTGACACCGATTTTTAAGAAAGGAGACAAAAAAGTACCAGGTAATTACAGGCCCATTAACTTCGGTTGTAGGTAAGCTACTTGAGTGCATAATTAGAGACAAAATTATGAGTTTCCTTGAAAGCCACTCATTAATTGGGGACTCACAACATGGCTTCCGAAACAAAAGATCCTGCCTATCAAACCTATTAACCTTTTATAACGACCTCTTCACTGTTTATGACGTAACCAAATCACTGGACGTAGTCTATCTTGATTTCCAGAAAGCGTTTGATAAAGTCCTGCATCATAAATTACTTTACAAATTAAAGCAAATAGGCATTGACGGTCAAGTAAACCAATGGATCGCGAATTGGTTGAGCAACAGACAACAAAGAGTTGTGATTGACGGATTTAACTCAGAGTGGGCGCCGGTCACTAGTGACGTCCCTCAGGGCTCGGTTCTTGGCCCAGTGCTCTTCATTATTTACATCAACGACGTGGATGTTGGACTCAATAACCGCATTAGTAAACTTGCAGACGACACAAAGATTGGTGACTCGGTTCTCACTTACGAAGACAGGCAAAGCCTCCAAGAGGATTTGCACAAAATTTCAGCTTGGTCAGATAGATGGGAGATGCCCTTTAACGTAGACAAGTGCCAGGTGCTTCAAGTTGGAATGAGGAATAAGAAGTTCGATTACGAAATGCGCGGCGTTAAACTCAAAAGCGTTCAATGCGTCAAGGACTTGGGGGTCAAAATCGCGTCAAACCTCAAATTCTCACAACAATGCATCGATGCAGCAAATAAAGCGAACAGAATGTTGGGCTTTATTAAAAGAAACTTTTTATTCAAGAATAAAGATGTAATACTCCCGCTCTACAATAGTTTAGTCAGACCCCACTTAGAATATGCGGTACAGTTTTGGTCTCCCCACCATGCAAAGGATATTGCTAAATTAGGTGTTCAGCGTCGGGCAACGAAAATTATCCCTTCCTTGCGCAACAAATCCTACGAAGAAAGGCTTTCTACCCTTAACATGTTCTCTCTTAAGAAACGGCGCCTCCGAGGAAAACTGATCGAATGTTTTAAAATACTTAATGGTTTCACGAATGTAGACAGATCAACATTGTTTATGATCGATGACACTTTGCGCACGAGGAACAATGGCGTAAAACTCAGATGTAGACAAGTAAATTCAGACTGCACCAAATTAGTCTTCACTAACGTTGTAGTGCGAGAATGGAATAAGCTCCCACCATCAGTGGTCCAGTGTAACACGATTGACTCCTTCAAAAATAAGCTCGACCGTCACTTCCTTCAACTTAATATCAACTAGAGTAGAAATGCAACGTTTTGGAGCCTTCTGATTAATGTAAAATCACTTAGGTATAAGGACAGACCACCAAGTCTGGACCACTCTCTCTCTCTCTCTCTCTCTCTCTCTCTCTCTCTCTCTCTCCTTCCTTCCAACCAAAATTCTCTTCCCTTCCCTTCCTTCCTACCGGGTTAAAGACTGGTGCATCTTCGGGTGGATGGACATGCAAGTGTCTTGATACACTCTTCTTGAAAGAGGTCAAGTCATAGGCAGGAGGAAATAGAGGCGAAGGAAGGCTGGTCCAGAGTTTGCCAGTGAAGGGGTTGAAAGAATGAAGATGCTGGTTAATTCTTGCATAATGGATTTGGACAGTATAGGGATGAGCTTGAGTAGAAAGTCGTGTGCAGCGGGGCCGCGGGAGGGGGGAGAGGCATGCAGTTAGTAAGTTCAGAAGAGCAGTCAGCATGAAAATATCAATAGAAGATAGAAAGAGATGCAACATGGCGGCGGAATTTAAAGAGGTAGAAGACTGCCAGTAAGAGGAGGGGAGCTGATGAGACGAAGAGCCTTTGATTATGTGTTGCCTTCAACTCTGTCTTTAATATTTTACTAGAAGTGCGCTTCCTAGTTGTTAGGGTGACGCAACATAAATGTTAAATTATGAGGTTTATTCACATTAATATATTGTTACGCCAACCCCCACCACACACCATCCACGGGCAGGCAGGCGGCGTGATCCCCAGAACAACCACACGGGCACCAGTCACTGAGTTCCCACCATTTTGTCCTGCTTTCCGTTTCCATCACAGCTCCCGTTTCCATTATTTTATTATTTGATTTATTTATTGGAGTTACTGGATAATTCTTCATGTCCGATTCTTTTTCTTTTTTAGGTTGCTAATAAATATTTTTATTGTTATTAGACTATGATCGAGTACATCCATAATAACTATACATGCTATTTTTTTTTCGAAAAAATAAATATTCACTTCATTCAGAGAGAGAGAGAGAGAGAGAGAGAGAGAGAGAGAGAGAGAGAGAGAGAGAGAGAGAGAGAGAGAGATTTACATAGAAAATTAGACCACACAGACCCCATGGTACAGACTAGGTGGTCTGTCCTTAAACCTAAGTGATTTTACATTAATCAGAAGGCTCCTAAACGTTGCATTTCTACTCTAGTTGATATTAAGTTGAAGGAAGAGAGAGTTTTCTTTACAGGAAATTTGTTTGGGAATTTCATCAGAATTCATTAAGAAAAAAAAAACTCCTTTGGGTACCGGTACCGGTACTAACGGTACTTTGAGTTTTCGGTACCGGTTCTACCGGTACTCAAATTAACGGTACTTGCCCATCCCTACTGCCGACTCAGCCCTTCTCCTGCCCGGCGGCCGGTGGCCCCGGGCTCCCCTCTGTCTCTCTTGTCCCAACAAGCAGAGTTGCACCAAGCTGAGCTAACATTGCATCATGCTACGATTTCATCACATTACACATGCAATCACACACATACAGCACATTCGTAACAATATAATGGTAGCGAGCTTATTGAAACTAACAATATTATTTACAATTCATCACTGTAGGTAATGGTAGCGAGCACACTGATATTAATTAATAATGCTATTGACATCTCATTCTGTGGGTAATGGTAGCGAGCTTTTACCGAGTTACTTACACTACTAATTACAACTCATCATTCCAATCAACTTAAAGGGCTCACTCATCTCTTAGACTATTACAATTACATGAAGATGTGATACGCTGGCCATAGCCTAAACACTTAACCGTTGTTAAATAACAACTACCCAAATTAGGGTTCAATGATACATGATTATTACATGGAAGCACGGTAGTCATGGGGGTTCAGGACACCAAGGAGGTGGTCATGAGTCCCCACAAACATTGAATTAAACAAATTACACTAACCAGAAAAAAGTATTCCTTTCTATTACTGAATTAATCATGGGATGAGACATTCGTGCTCCTAAAGTACCAGAGGATGGGCATGGAAGCCCAACAAAGGGGTAACTTTACATTCTAACACAACAAGGGGGTAACCACTCAGTCAGTATAGGGAACCTGTTGGGAGGAGAGACGAGGCTTGACTGAATATGCAGCTCTCGCGCTTTCCCCCAACTCGACTCTTCCTCCTCCCCTGGCGTGGCTGCCGGCTAACTAGCACCGAACGGTGGTGGTTGTTACAGATACTTGGCCTGTTCCGCTAACTCAGGAGTTCAGAGACAGCTGTTCCTCTCTTCCACGCGACTTAGGTGAAAAATTCCTCCTCGTTGTTCCCCGTAAAAGGAAACCTAACTGAACCATCCTCGGCACCTTCACTATGAGTCAGACCCACGCGATGCTGACCCGTCACTGGTTTGTCTGTCTGTCGGAATGTCTGCCCGGCCGCACCATCACCTAACTCACAAGCATTCATCGGTTATTACAGGTTATCGATTTTTCCTGGTTTTCCCCGCATTACAATCAGACTTCCCTCTGTCCAAAAGAGCCGTGTGAGTGGAGCCCCCCACACGTGAGATGCATACTCCATGCTATTTTTGTATAAAATTACTTCCCGTTAAATTGCGTCAGTAGGGAGAAATCACGCATCATTTGCGGTCAATTGAACTTTGGGTAACAGTAATGTAATTCTAATTTCCGACGGTAAATCACAGAAGAAAGTTTGATAGCAGTTGGTGTGTTGGCTGACGTGGCAGACAAGTGACGCCACGCGTTGAAGCTTCAAACCTTCACCGTAACTCACGTCACGTCACGTACACAAGAGGCAATCAAGGCACCGACTCGTCGCCACCTGCTCCCAGAGGTAATCTACCGTCTCGCCTTTCCACAACCTTCATGGCTAACTTTTTTTATTGTACATATGTAAATAAGTACAATGCTCAATGTGGCCTAAACATATATTGTCCATGGCCTACAAGAGGCAGGGAACTCAACCAGACGGCTTCTATCTCCATTACACTTCACCCACTCCAAAATCACTCCAGCTAAGTGCACTGTACTGATTTCCCGTGTGGGTTTTTAGGTGATTAACACATCGCTTAAATCCCTGTATGTATAGCGGATCCATTATGTAGAGAGTTGATCTTTGTAACGCTCCACGTCGGCTCAACACAGACAGGAGAGTTGTGCCGTTATTTGGTGGTAGTTGGGCTCAGGGAGTGCTTGGCCAACTTTGAAGTGTGTCATCATTGCGTATCCAAGCAATTCATTCTGTAAAACCCCATTTAGTTTTTCACATGTGCCTTTCGTGCTAATCTTGCATCCAACACTTTTTCCAACCTCAAGGTTGCTTTCACGTGTCTCCCTAAAACTACTCCAACCCATGTCGCCTCTAAGGGCCTCTACTGCTGCAAGCCTTGGTGCATTCAGTGCCATTCTCACTACCTTATTCTGACCTACTTCCAGTTTTTCCATCCCACTTTGCATCCACGCAATCATACCCATTCCATACATATTGCTCTTCTGTCTTGTTTACAGGACTTGTTTACACTCAACACATGAAGGACACGCACTGCTTTACTTTTTTCTTTCATGGACCAAGGCAGTCGACACCCTATGGTGATGACATGGAGAGAGAGAGAGAGAGATTTGTTTACACTCACAACGGCCTCGTGTATTCGCTGAGTCTGCTAACACATGAAGGACACGGTGCGCTGTACTTCTTTTCCCTTTCTTCCAGGGACCAAGGCAGACGGCAAAACATGACGATGATGTGCTCTGTGCCAATGCCTGTGCTCACCTGTTGGCCGTGTGCCAGAAACATTCAGTTTGGGTGAAATATGACAAAAAGGTTTCAGAATACTGCCAACTTTGAGTCAGACTTGAGGGCAAGTGAGGATAATAAATGGAGCAATTAGAAATGTCATTATTATTGTCCATTATTGTCCATGGGTACAGCACAAAAACAAGGGGTCAGCATTATTTATGGCCCGTGAAGTTGTATGCAGGTTACAGCATGATGGCCAAAGCCAATGGAGAGAGTGGACCCACGGAGGATTGGGAAGTGTTGCCCTCCAGGACGGGGCCGTGAATCTGCAAGGAAACTCAGCAAGTTGCGACAGCAGTGGGTCTGGAGGAGCGAGCGAGTTCATGGAAAAATACACAACGTGCCAAGGGTGACGGTCCAATGAACAGGATAAAGACACAGTAATACATGGAGGGTGACACAGCGCTGGGAGAAGACAGCCGTGAGCTGTACCAAGATGGTCAAGGGGAACTATGGTGAGAGGGGAAGGAAGACACAGTAATACATGGAGGGTGACACAGGGCTGGGAGAAGACAGCCATGAGCTGTACCAAGATGGTCAAGGGGAACTATGGTGGGAGGGGAAGGAAGACAGAGTAATACATGGAGGGTGACACAGGGCTGGGAGAAGACAGCCATGAGCTGTACCAAGATGGTCAAGGGGAACTATGGTGGGAGGGGAAGGAAGACACAGTAATACATGGAGGGTGACACAGGGCTGGGAGAAGACAGCCGTGGGCTAAAACAAGAAGTGGGTCTTCATGTGTTGGGCAATGTCCTTCTTCATCTTAAAGAGCTTTCCACAAACATCACACTTGAACTCTCTGAGGCCAGAGTGCCTGAAGATGTGTTTGTTCAGTTCTGACTTCACACTGAACCTCCTCCCACACTCTTCACACTCATGATTTTTTGCACCAGTGTATGTGAGGGTGTGTTGAACAAGGTCACTCTTCCGGCTAAATTTTTTCTCACATTCCTTATATTCATAGTTCTTCACATCAGTGTGTGTAAGGGTGTGTCTATCAAGGGTACCCATCCGGCTGAATTGTTTCCCACATTCCTTACATTCATAGTTCTTCACACCAGTGTGTGTGAGGGTGTGTGTATCAAGGTGACTCTTCTGGATGAATTTTTTCCCACATTCCTTACATTCATAGTTCTTCACACCAGTGTGTGTAAGGGTGTGTGTATCAAGGTTACACTTCAGGCTGAATTGTTTCCCACATTCCTTACATTCATAGTTCTGCACATCAGTGTGTGTAAGGGTGTGTCTATCAAGGGCACTCTTCTGGATGAATTGTTTGCCACATTCCTTACATTCATAGTTCTTCACACCAGTGTGTGTAAGGGTGTGATATCTGAGGCGTCTCCTTGTGGTGAATTCTTTTCCACACTCCAGACACACAAACTTCCTCTCTCCTTTGTTGCTGGAGTCGCCAGCAGCAAGTTGCTTCATCTGGTGACCACTGACCCTCCAGCCCCCTGCAGCAGTCTGCTCCTGCTTGTCCTGGCCACTCATGCTGCTGTCCAGCCCTGCAGCCTCCTGCCAGCACACCTGCTGTCCAGCCCTGCAGCCTCCTGCCACCACACCTGCTGCAGGGAGTGTTGTGGGCAACCTTCAGGGTCTATGGGCCCAGGGACGTACATGTGTGGCTGTAGTGCTTGCTGCAGACAGTCTTGTGGATTGGTCGTCCACCTGGTAGCTGTGGAAAAAGGGAGACTATTCTGAGTGTATGTACTTACTACACACACAGCGATTGACTATACTGTTGAGCCTCGCTAACTCGGACCCCGGCAACTCGGACTTTGAGCTAAGTCGGACTCTGACCGACCCAGGGACTAAAGTCCGAGTTGAACTGCCCGCCCTGGTTGTGCCCGGCAGTACAGACTTTGACCGACAGATGGCCGTCGGTCCGTGTTGTTTGCGTCGCAGCGTCGCAAGCACCCCATGGTTGCTGCTGTTATTTCTACTATTTTCAAACCAGATTGTGATTGACATGTGTGACTTTTTGTGCCAATCTGTCCTCAGGAGCTTCAAGACCAAGTGGGGTGAAGAGGAAAGTTGGAAAGTTTTGTTTAGTCGGCGCAACATCTGTGGTCATATGCCGGAGAGAGACAGAAGGGGAAGGAATTATAGGAGAATGGAACAGATCCCAGGAGACGGGACACAACCCCCGATTAATACCTGGTATCCATTCACTGCTGGGTGGACAGGGGTGTAGGGTATGGGAAAAACCGCCCAAATTTTTCCACTCCGACCGGGAATCGAACCCGGGCTCTCTCGGTTATGTGCCGAGTGTGCTAACCACTGCACCACGAAGCCCCCAGGTGAAGAGGAAGGTCACCAACTTGGCCATAAATCAGATATTTGAGCTGCTGCGTAAGCTGGACCGTGGTGTGTCTGTGGCAAGAGTGTGTGAGGAGTATGGGGTGAAGAAACAAACCGTTTCTGGTATTAGCAGGGCCAAAGGCAAGTTGAGAGGCTGTCCTGCAACATAAGTTTAATATAATTAAATATATTTTAGGTTTGCTCTTGAGGTTCTTTGGGGGGTTTTGGGGTAAATCCATCTATGTCGGAAATTCGCGTTTGTCGGACCAACCTTTCCCCCTATTAGTCCGAGTTAGCGAGGCTCAGCAGTAATGAGCTTACTCTAGGCGGGAGGGTACTTGCCGGCAATGGCGAGCCCATCTCGTTAACAGGTTGTGGTGAATTACATACACAAAACTGAGCGAAGGAATAGTTTTACCTAACCTGGAAGAGGGGAAGTACGATATATGGAGGAGAGATAGAAAAGGGAAGCAGGGAGGAGGGGTGATGTTTTTGACAAGGAAGGATATTGTGATAGACAAAGATGTGTATGGTGAAGGTTTGGCCGAGGTGATTAAAGTGGAAATAGGAAAAGGAATGGGGAAAAGAGAATATGTAGTTGTGTATGTGCTG
>NC_066565.1:10457748-10465248 GCF_024679095.1 Eriocheir sinensis | reverse complement strand
AATTTAGTGAGGATTCTTATGGTATCTTCAAATTCCTCATACGTCTATTAGTTCCCGAGTTACACCGAGAAAACTGAATTTTTCTCTCGTCAGAGTAGCATAACAAATAAAAATCACTCATTAATTGTCTTATATTTCATTTCTTAACTTATTTCTTCTTATTTCTTTTCTCAACTTGCATTTCTTTATATTTTCTGCCTGCTCTTCGGTGTCATATGACCTTAGACGTTGCCGCATCGAGTTTACTTTTTTCCGTGAAAAAGGGATCGTGTGTGTGTGTGTGTGTGTGTGTGTGTGTGTGTGTGTGTGTGTGTTCCATTCCCCTCCGATTCTTGAGAAATCTGCTGCTTGCTCAAAATTTTGTGGGCCAACTTTTTTAGCCGAATATATGTTCCGAAGCGGAATTTAGTGAGGATTCTTATGGTATCTTCAAATTCCTCATGCGTCTATTAGTTCCCGAGTTACACCTAGAAAACTGAATGTTATTCTCTCGTCAGAGTATCCTAACAAATAAAAATCGCTCAGAGCTCCTCATCTACGTTCCTTAGAAAGATTGCCATATGTTACTATTAAGAAACTTATCCCAACAACTGCAAATTTGACGCACTTTCATCGAAAACTTAATTTTAATAATTTTTATTTACTTTTATGGCGCGTTTCGCGTCATCGTCCGCCAGAACCTTTTACCCTTGATGACATGAAATGCGTCATCGTGCGCGAGAGGTTAAATAAGTCAGATTTATCTCAAATTCACTGTCTGGGCAGACAAATATTCGGAAAAGAAGGCAAACCAGTTTGTAGATATATATAAATATGCCGTATATTCACGTCCTTATGGATATCTTCTTGTTGATTAGGTATAAATACTCCTGAATCCTACAGTTTCGCTCAAACATTGTTGGAGAGCCTCCCAGATGAACGCGTATTCAATGGTGAACTCCAGGAAAAAGGAACTCTTACACGTTCTATACTCCCAACATAACGAACCCTATGGTTTAAGCTCTCAGCTACTTCTGATCTTACTCTCTTAAGCCTTTGCAGTTACTTTCTTAAACCATCGAAGCCCGCCTTCCTGAAGTCAGGTATTAAGTGTTGTTTCTGCTGACTCTATCCTCCCATTTAATATTAAATTTAATTTCCTTATGATCACTGTTACCTAATGAACCCCAACCTCAATGTTGCTTATTATGTCCTCTTTATTAGTTAACAACAAATCCAAAATATTTTCTTCCCTCGTTCGCACTGTTTTGTATATAGAACGAACTTACATTAGCTGAACCCACACTCCTGGAAGAAGCTAAAATTTTCTAAAGGCTACAATAAAATCAATATGACCGATGAAGATACGGCACGTCACAATGAACAAACTCACTGTCTTCTCTGTAAATACGGGTTTTAAAAGGTAAAGGAGTAAAACATCATGACCATGAAAAATCAGGAAACAATTACATTGAAGCTTATTGTAATAGATGCAACCTTCAAATGAAAAAATCACAAATTGCAGCGCACTCTCATTGCACATTATGCGGAGTACGACATGACGTTAATCCCGCGTGAATTAACGCTACCTGGCTTTGAAAATCAAACTAAGACCAAAACATTCAGTTCAGAAATACCATGAAGTCATCATAAATGACTTGAGATTTATTGACACGTATGTCTTTATGTCTGGTTCACTCGCGGCTTTAGCGAACCAATTCATCAGCACTGGGAACGAGCCCATGTGCACACAACAGATGTTGAAAGATGTGCCAGCACCTGCGTTACCATTATTGATCAAGGGAAAGCAGGTTTTTTGTTATGATATGGACTCGATGGAACGACTTTCTGAGACACGTCTTCCATCCCGCGAAGATTTTTCAATTCGCTTCAAGAAGCAGAACTTTCCGAAAGTGATTATAAACATGCTCAGAATGTTTGGAAAGTAGCTGGATGTCAGAGCCTGATGGACTATTTGTTGCTTTATGTAAAGTGGATTTTGTCCTTGTATGTGATGTGTTCCTAGAGTGTAGAGTTATTTTGATAAACCTGTGGAGGTTGGATATTGTAAATTATGTTAGCCTGCCAGGATTTGCCTATGACTCTTTTTGTTAAAACACAGCAGGAATTAGAGATGCTTAGTAGCCCACACATACATCATTGCATTCAAACAAATGTGCGTGGGGCTACACAAGTGTTAATGCGTCGTTTTGTACGCACCAATAACATCTACACGAACCCTCAGTTTAATCCAAAACATGATAGAAACACTTTCCTTTCATATCTTGACTTCAACAGTCTTTATCCCACTGTAATGCAAGAGAAGTTACCATGTGGAGATATGAGAAAACTAGATGAGACAGAAATGCACTGGTTTTTGAGCGGGAGGGCTAGGTCAATCAAGCAACCGATGGCGATTTTGGATACCTCATTCTGTGCAATACTGAGGTTGTCTCACGTGAAGTCATTGAGAAAACGGATGACCTCCACTGACCATCAGAAGACACAATATCATCAATAGAGATATATCGTCAGCCGCACACGAATGGTATGAAGAAGAAAACCGTCCAGTACCGTGTAAGAACATAAAACAGATTGGAACACATGTTGCTCAGGAGAAAATACTGTTTGCTCTGTCCCTCCTTAAACTGCTATTCAACTAGGCCGGGTTGTTAAAAAGTGCATGCTATTTATATGTTTAAGCAAAAGCACTTTCTTGCGGACTTCATTCAGGATAACATAGAAGCCCGCAAAAGTGCTACTTGCCCTATCAAGAAAACTGCAATCAAGTGTATTTCAAACAGCATTTTTGGTCGATACCTGATGAACGCGGCCAAATATAGTGAAGACATAGATATTGTCACCAACCGCGAAAAGTTTTTGAAGTTGGCCCGAAGTCCTTACTTTAAACGCGTTGTACCCCTCAATGATGGTCATGTAGTTGCAGTTCGCCATAAGAAATATTCACAGGCGAATCATCCAAACTACATTGGCTACTACGTCCTAGAGCTGTCCAAGCTGCGACTTTATGATTTCTTTTACAGTATCATGAAGGCTCATTACGGGGATCGGGCGAAACTAGTGTATTGTGACACTGAGTCCTTAATAACAGAAACTGAAACTCCTGATCTATTAACAGAGTACTCGCAGGAACCCTTTAAAAGCTATATAGACACAAGTAACTTTAGCTCCTCACATTCCTTGTACAACACAGACAACAAAGGCAAGCTCGGATTTCTCAAGTCTGAAGTGAGGGAAAGAACCATCTCAGAATTTGTAGGTGTAAGAACAAAGTGCTACTCCATCCCCATGGCAGACAGTGACCGGTTGAGTTCAGCTAAGAGCGTTCCAAAGCTCATAAAGAAAAAAAATTGCTCATCAGCGATACAAAGACGTCCTATTACAGAAGCAAACATTTACCTTTGGCTATCAGGGATTCACAGTGCGTAATGGACGAATGAGTACAGTAAAATATCCCAAGAGAGGGATATCTGTAGTTCAGGACAAAAGACACTGCTTTAGCACCTTGGAGTTACGACCTTACGGTCATCCCGATAATTCTACAGGGGTAGAGGAGGAGGAGGAAGAGAAGGAAGCTGTAATCATAATTTGACCAAATTCCAATAAACATTGAGTTTGTTTGACTTGTTTATATGTCCTTTATCAAAAAATGAATGAAAAAAACAATAATTGTCTTAAAATTTATTCGATTTGTGGAAACATGTAGACAAAACGCGTCTATGTTTCGATCTGGCTCATATAAAAAAATAAAAAAAAGACTCGCGAAATGTGCGCGGCGGCGGCAGCAGCGGGTCCTGCGGCGACATCATGCGACGACAGGATGCGACAGGATTGCGTGGGCTCGGGGCGGGGCGGCAGCACTGGGGCTAGTGGTGGTGACGAGTGAGGTCCTGTATGGAGCCAGACCACTGATTTAAGCGTGTTATACAAACCACGATAAAGGAACTAGAAAATTATTTATGCTGAGAATAGCTTCATGGAATGTAATACACTTCAATATGAAAAATCAATAAAGTCAATACTTACTTTTTATGAACACGTGTTAAATGTTTGATGTCATACGGGCATTATAAACTTGCTGTAAGCGAATCTCATCACGTGTTCATCATTCCTCGAATATTCGGTCTTGGAAAACTCCATACAAATTTTTCAAGAGTTTCTCTTACACCCAAGTGTGAAACATTGTAGGCAAAGTACACGACATAAGCCCCGCACACATCGCTTCGCGTGCTTTGAAGTCGAAATGCATTTTTATATATCCTGAGCCCAGGGTAAGCAATATATTTAAAATAATCAGAGTATAATTTGAGGTCGAGAGCATAACTATCTAAGAACACTATCATGTCCGGTTCATAGTAGAGACAAATCCAGTGTCTCATTTCTCTTTTAGAATAACTTGGTAGCGTGCTGCCGCCCCGCCTCGCCCCGCCCCGAGCCCACGCAATCCTGTCGCATCCTGTCGTCGCATGATGTCGCCGCAGGACCCGCTGCTGCCGCCGCCGCGCACATTTCGCGAGTCTTTTTTCTTTTTTTTATATGAGCCAGATCGAAACATAGACGCGTTTTGTCTACATGTTTCCACAAATCGAATAAATTTTAAGACAATTATTGTTTTTTTCATTCATTTTTTGATAAAGGACATATAAACAAGTCAAACAAACTCAATGTTTATTGGAATTTGGTCAAATTATGATTACAGCTTCCTTCTCTTCCTCCTCCTCCTCTACCCCTGTAGAATTATCGGGATGACCGTAAGGTCGTAACTCCAAGGTGCTAAAGCAGTGTCTTTTGTCCTGAACTACAGATATCCCTCTCTTGGGATATTTTACTGTACTCATTCGTCCATTACGCACTGTGAATCCCTGATAGCCAAAGGTAAATGTTTGCTTCTGGAATAGGACGTCTTTGTATCGCTGATGAGCAATTTTTTTTCTTTATGAGCTTTGGAACGCTCTTAGCTGAACTCAACCGGTCACTGTCTGCCATGGGGATGGAGTAGCACTTTGTTCTTACACCTACAAATTCTGAGATGGTTCTTTCCCTCACTTCAGACTTGAGAAATCCGAGCTTGCCTTTGTTGTCTGTGTTGTACAAGGAATGTGAGGAGCTAAAGTTACTTGTGTCTATATAGCTTTTAAAGGGTTCCTGCGAGTACTCTGTTAATAGATCAGGAGTTTCAGTTTCTGTTATTAAGGAATCAGTGTCACAATACACTAGTTTCGCCCGATCCCCGTAATGAGCCTTCATGATACTGTAAAAGAAATCATATAGTCGCAGCTTGGACAGCTCTAGGACGTAGTAGCCAATGTAGTTTGGATGATTCGCCTGTGAATATTTCTTATGGCGAACTGCAACTACATGACCATCATTGAGGGTACAACGCGTTTAAAGTAAGGACTTCAGGCCAACTTCAACACTTTTCGCGGTTGGTGACAATATCTATGTCTTCACTATATTTGGCCGCGTTCATCAGGTATCGACCAAAAATGCTGTTTGAAATACACTTGATTGCAGTTTTCTTGATAGGGCAAGTAGCACTTTTGCGGGCTTCTATGTTATCCTGAATGAAGTCCGCAAGAAAGTGCTTTTGCTTAAACATATAAATAGCATGCACTTTTAACAACCCGGCCTAGTTGAATAGCAGTTTAAGGAGGGACAGAGCAAACAGTATTTTCTCCTGAGCAACATGTGTTCCAATCTGTTTTATGTTCTTACACGGTACTGGACGGTTTTCTTCTTCATACCATTCGTGTGCGGCTGACGATATATCTCTATTGATGATATTGTGTCTTCTGATGGTCAGTGGAGGTCATCCGTTTTCTCAATGACTTCACGTGAGACAGCCTCAGTATTGCACAGAATGAGGTATCCAAAATCGCCATCGGTTGCTTGATTGACCTAGCCCCCCTCCCGCTCAAAAACCAGTGCATTTCTGTCTCATCTAGTTTTCTCATATCTCCACATGGTAACTTCTCTTGCATTACAGTGGGATAAAGACTGTTGAAGTCAAGATATGAAAGGAAAGTGTTTCTATCATGTTTTGGATTAAACTGAGGGTTCGTGTAGATGTTATTGGTGCGTACAAAACGACGCACAACACTTGTGTAGCCCCACGCACATTTGTTTGAATGCAATGATGTATGTGTGGGCTACTAAGCATCTCTAATTCCTGCTGTGTTTTTAACAAAAAGAGTCATAGGCAAATCCTGGCAGGCTAACATAATTTACAATATCCAACCTCCACTGGGTTTTCAAAATACCTCTCCACTCTAGGAAGACATCACATAGAAGGCCAACATCCACTTTTACATAAAGCAACAAATAGTCCATCAGGCTCTGACATCCAGCTACTTTCCAAACATTCTGAGCATGTTTATAATCACTTTCGGAAAGTTCTGCTTCTTGAAGCGAATTGAAAAAATCTTCGCGGGATGGAAGACGTGTCTTGTAAGTCGTTCCATCGAATCCATATAGTCATAACAAAAACCTGCTTTCCTTGATCAATAATGGTAACGCAGGTGCTGGCACATCTTTCAACATCTGTTGTGTGCACATGGGCTCGTTCCCAGTGCTGATGAATTGGTTCGCTAAAGCCGCGAGTGAACCAGACATAAAGACATACGTGTCAATAAATCTCAAGTCATTTATGATGACTTCATGGTATTTCTGAACTGAATGTTTTGGTCTTAGTTTGATTTTCAAAGCCAGGTAGCGTTAATTCACGCGGGATTAACGTCATGTCGTACTCCGCATAATGTGCAATGAGAGTGCGCTGCAATTTGTGATTTTTTCATTTGAAGGTTGCATCTATTACAATAAGCTTCAATGTAATTGTTTCCTGATTTTTCATGGTCATGATGTTTTACTCCTTTACCTTTTAAAACCCGTATTTACAGAGAAGACAGTGAGTTTGTTCATTGTGACGTGCCGTATCTTCATCGGTCATATTGATTTTATTGTAGCCTTTAGAAAATTTTAGCTTCTTCCAGGAGTGTGGGTTCAGCTAATGTAAGTTCGTTCTATATACAAAACAGTGCGAACGAGGGAAGAAAATATTTTGGATTTGTTGTTAACTAATAAAGAGGACATAATAAGCAACATTGAGGTTGGGGTTCATTAGGTAACAGTGATCATAAGGAAATTAAATTTAATATTAAATGGGAGGATAGAGTCAGCAGAAACAACACTTAATACCTGACTTCAGGAAGGCGGGCTTCGATGGTTTAAGAAAGTAACTGCAAAGGCTTAAGAGAGTAAGATCAGAAGTAGCTGAGAGCTTAAACCATAGGGTTCGTTATGTTGGGAGTATAGAACGTGTAAGAGTTCCTTTTTCCTGGAGTTCACCATTGAATACGCGTTCATCTGGGAGGCTCTCCAACAATGTTTGAGCGAAACTGTAGGGATTCAGGAGTATTTATACCTAATCAACAAGAAGATATCCATAAGGACGTGAATATACGGCATATTTATATATATCTACAAACTGGTTTGCCTTCTCTT
>NC_066565.1:10450248-10452748 GCF_024679095.1 Eriocheir sinensis | reverse complement strand
GGCTTCATCCTTTTTATTATCGATTTCAGAGACGCTGAGGTTATGGGTCTAAATGAAGTTAGTCTGTACCCAGGAAGTGGAGCCTCCAGCAACAGATCATCCTGTGAACCTTCTCTACAGCTTCTTATAATACCACTTATTTTAGTTTCAAAGAATCGGATAAAGTCATTCGCAAGCTCATCATCCGAAAAACCTTCAGGTAACCTATTACATTTCTTTTTTCCAGTTATATTGTCCAGGATTCTATATAACTTATTAACATTGTCAGCCGCTTGCTCAGTCTTGTTCTTTTAGTACTCACGTTTTCTCGCGATAATAACTTTTCTCTCATTATTCCGAGCACGAGTGTATTAAGTCTAAATAATTCTGTCCCATGCCTACGTCACTTTCGTTCCTTCCTCTTCTTCTCTTTTTTTGCACGATCAACCACACTGTTATACCAGGGCGCACTGTCTCTGATCACAATTTCTTTTTCGATAATAGGGCACATTTCCTCGTATCGGTCTTTGGCAACACTATTGAAGAGTTCATCAAAGCACGTAAGACACTCATCTGTATTCACAGTACCGTGTACGCACGAATCGAGTCGTTGAGATGATATGCCGTTATATATTGAGCCTAGTAATACTTCTGAATCAAAGTTTCTCTTAGAGCGAAACTTAATCGTCCTTTTCTGTTTCCTTTCTATCGCTAGTTGCACGCTAAAGTTTATCAGCTTATGCACCGGTGATATACTGAAAATGTCTTCTACCTGTACATCTTTAACCAGGTTATTATTCATATCCACAAGGACCAAGTCGATCATATGTCCACCTATCGTCGTCGGCTCATCCACCATATTAGCCAGGTTAAAAGAGTCAATCATATCCACGAAATCCGATACATAGCGTGCACTCAGATCGTCCATCCATACATACAAATAATACAAATAATGACATTAGCACCAACCATATCAATAGAGTCTAAGTATGTCTTTAGCTCTTCAATAAAACTGCTCATGCTCGAATAAGGGGGTCTATATATTATAATTAGTGTAATCCTGTTGCCATTTACCTCACATTCCACCTGAAGCACCTCATAACTTTCCTGTCGATCTAGCGTACACTTTCTTATTTTCTTAAATGCTTTAGAGATAAAGACTCCTACGCCTCCCCCACGGGCATGTTGTCTTGTAGTGTGAAGAAACATATGCGTATCAGGGGTCATTTCACTGATGACTGCCAAGTCCGAGTCACTCAACCAAGTTTCCGTAATAGCCAGTATATCCAGGCGTTCATCATCAATTAAGTCGCGTAGATTAAATGTCTTGTTTCTCACAGATTGAATATTTACTAATGCACACTTTATGCTCACATTATTGTGAGTAGCCATGATCCGCGTTTTCCTTGACTCTCTGAAGCTCCGAAACCATCAGTGGACAGCAGTGTTCATTTACTGTATGACTGAGCTCTCCGCTCCTATTAGCCCTCACGCAGTTAATGCATTTCTTAAAATTAGCTTCACATTCTTTGATTTCATGTTCACCCGCGCACTTAGGACATGTTGGTTTGTCCCCCTTTGCCTTGTCACTGCAGTTTGTCTTCGTATGACCAAATCTCTGACAGTAAAAACACACCAAAGCATGATAGCGATCTCGAACCTTATATCTGCCCCACTCGAGCCTCAGCATATCCCCATGTCTATGAATGCTAGCTCGCACACCCGGGTCCCACTTTATGATATAATGAACAGTATCACCCGCGGCCGGTTTCTCAAATACCAGCTTCATCTTTTCCTCCACTCCTTCAATAGATTGTAAGCACTCATTCTTCTCTATTAGTTTAGCAATCAGTTCATCCTTATCGTCTCCTTTGCTAACATTACAAAGCATAATTTTCGGCATGATTTTCTTCACATTACTGCTCTTCAACTTATCTATAATTTTAAGTCTCTCCGCAGCTTCATTCCTAGTCGCTTCATCATCGAAATTTATTACAATATTACCACAACTAGTGAACCTAGAATCCCTGATAGGCACACCCGCCAAAGCCGTTGCAACATCTTTTTTACTGTCAATAGCTTTTCCATCATTATTGTTGGCTTTACTACCAACAACTTCTTTCCCCTTTTTTTCTTGCCTCTCCTAACCACTTCAGCCCAGTCCCCCACATCCGGAGTTAACGCACCAGTAACCATGTTCTCCCTTGCACTCGTAACTGCTGACGTCACAACCTCTCTCACCTTCTCCTCCACAACAGCACCCACATCATTGCTTGACCTCTTCACCACACTATTTACCTCACCTCGCATCTCTGCCAAGCCTTTCATTACCAGATCCTTTAATTCTTTCAGCTCATCCCTTAACTTATCAATGTCGTCGCTTTTCTTAGTAGGCTCCACACGAATTGTTTCCGCACAGTGATCACACAACCAGTTTACATGACGCAGATTTGTGCTTTTGATTCCACCCAGATGAACACACGAGGTATGAAAACCTCCTTTAGACCGTATACATGTCACC